>NW_022475266.1:0-144914 GCF_009193585.1 Aspergillus caelatus
TTGTTTTATTTTTTTTTTTTACCTTTCTGTGGCTGCAATCTTGCCAGGATCCTTTTAGATCATTTTGTTAAACGGCGTCTCAGGGGCTATGTTGTAATCATTGAACGCTTTACATATATTGTCTCTTGACTATGACGATTGATTGATCGACCCGGCCCACTTGGCAGCTCCAGACTTTCCTTACTTTCAGGCTTCTTTAATTTTGCTAGCCCTCGATGGCCAATCCCCGTTTCTGGGCCTAACCTGGATTCCGGGAGACCCAGCGGTTTGGAACAGATCAGCCCCCTTCTTCGTTTCTTTGGATTTAATGATGCGCCACTTCCCGTCATGCTCAGATGTGAAAGCCACTACAAGCATTAGGTCCTTCTAGTTCCCTCGTGAGTTGAACGTGGCAAGACTGCAGAATCTGCTGTTGGGATTTGGGACCATAAGAAAATTTAGGCCAGGTAAAGAAAAAATTAAATAAAATAAATAAATAAATAAATAAAAAATACCAACAAAAAGGGACAAGGAAGAAACCGCAGGCGAATACTCCGAACTGGTGCAATAAAAGGCCAAGTGCCCGGACCCTCATTTCCCACTACAGTCTATCTGTTCCAGATATCCCCTCGTTATCTACCTGAGAGGATTCAGTCAGCCTGCAGGGGCTCTCTTTGACTCTTGACCCGCTTCTAGACATTTTCCATTTCAACTATCACCATACCTATATTATAGTCTTGCTGTCTTCCTGTTCCATATCACGCCGGATTGTGCTCCAGTTGGTTCAACATATACTCGTACGCCTTCAGTATCCGCTCAATCGTCTAGGTCTCACTTGGGTGGCGGAAACAGGCGCCTCGTTTCGGAAGTCGCTTAGCTGTTTGTACGCCGTGACGGCCCAACTAAAGTAATTAAAGCACGGATAAGAAGGTATAGACACTAGCTGCCCAATAGTCGGTCCACTGTGGGAACTGTCGTTTGTCATTTTGCTGAGATGTCTATCCCTAATCAGGATACAGTGGTAGGCTTCCATCAGTCACCACCTGAGGCCTTCTTTTCGTTGCCAGAGACTGGTTGCATGACGGGGGTTCCACGCCTTCGTGCGATGGATGAGTCGATGAGTGTGATGTCGATGTCGGCACAGTCGAGCTACCCATCCCTGTTCCAGTCAAGTGCGGAGGTACCTCCGTTCTTCGTGACATACCGATGGTGGGAGGATGAAGCAACCACCGTGCTGTGGGCCTTTGACGTTGAGGATATCAAACGAGTGATCCAGTATGGTCTGTATCGAGATGAGAACCTGCCTCGTTCCTCCCTGCAGAGTCGAAATGCTTCTGCCGTAGACAGTTTCCTGCTCACACTAGTCCAACCGAAGGAGAGTGCTTATATCGCCAACCTGTCATTTATCCAAAAGGTCGAGGAGATCATTCGCCGGTGCAAAACAAACACCCCATCACTCGTCGCTTGGAGTTGGTTCCCGCCCCAAGTGACCCGGGACCTGGATTCCGCTGCCATTGCGGATGCGATTGATGCTGAGAGCCACTTGCATTTCACTCGCATTCCCTTCGAAGAGCTGGTCCGCTACTCCTTGGGTTACCCTGCGATCGCTGTCGAATGGTTTTTACAGCAGCATACCGCACTGTACATCCATCTGCTGAATTACTTCAATACCTTCCCTGAGGAGATAGTGAGGTACACCAAAGTCGAACAAGTAAGTGGCCCGTTTCCCTTGTGCTTGATATTCGCAACAGATAGCTAACATGTCGGTGAAGTATCTTCGAAATCGAAGCCCATTTGCTCACCGCGCCTTGCTTCATTGCCTGCTCACAGTGCAATCGGGAGGAAACTATGAGATGCCGAGCGCCACACCTGGCTTCGAATTCATAGCAGATCCGATTCAGAGTCTGTTCAAAGAGCTCCCGCCCAGCTTGACGTCAATTTTGAAAGTACTTTCTGTCCTGAGAGTTCGCTTTGAACGACAATATGTGCACGCCCGGACGATGGATTGGATCCAACCCTTTGATATCGACTTCTCCCTCTACGAAGACTTGACAGGATCGACATCCGCTGCAGATTTCGCTCGCACCTTAACGAACGCCGACGAGCGCAGCTTCTCCGCACTGACGCCGCAGCAAGTCATAGCAGAAGATCCAGTGGTAACGAAACTACTGAGCAAGTGGGAGTCCCTCAGCATCGAAGTCTGGGAATGCTGCACTGCACTGCCGGACATGATCCCATATATTCAAGACTGTGTACAAGTACGAAGGCGGACTTCCCTTACCTGGGCCCCCCCCCCAAACCGGCATCAATTTGTGGCTAACTGAGCTGTTTCCCAGGCCCTCCTTGTCATTCGAAACTATCACTCATTTTCCGCCATCATCAACGGACTGCGGAAATATAGCATCACCGATTCTGTCTTCAGCAATAATGGTGCTGCTGGCGCAATGGCTCTGAACCCGATCGTTCCTCCCGATTTGCTCTTCCTCATCGTGCCTTATCAGAACTACGCTGCCTATCGGCAACAGTTCCAGTCGTCGCCCGGCATCCCCTGTCTCATCCCACATATTAGAGAGTACCAACAGCAAGGGCAGCCGGCCTTGCTCCAGATGTTCCAGAGAATGCGCAACGCTATGCGCTAGTTGAACCCACCTGTGCCGGACACACACACACACACACACAGCATCTATCTCTTCCATATAATCGAGAAGCTCGAGGATATGAATCGTATACGTCACGATTTTTTTGCATTGAGCATGTTTGGGTTTACGGGATTTTGTAATAAATTGGCGCTGGATTTCAACTTTCACGGTTTAAGTAAGGGTTAGTTCCGCATATTTGGTTCGTATTGCAACCACTTTCCTTGCTCAGCGAGTTATCTGTTAGTTTGTGAAGCATCTCTTTTGCTCTGGATATGTATTTCATGCATACGTTAAATATTCGTTAATTGAAGAAATGTACCCATGCCAGAGAATATGTAACAAGCCCGGATCTTCTTTTCTCGTTATCATTATCCCAGCAACCAGTGCTGAGATTCGCAAAGGACAAAGCCTTCGATCTATGATATCCAAAAATCAACTGAACTCACCCGCCGCGTCTAGTCAACAAATACAAGGCAACAACAGACACGCACCTCGCCGTATTAACAATCGCATATTCTGCAACCACATGATCTAACCCAAACATCAGCAATAACCAAGTCAGCCCCTCCTTCACCAACATATAGACCACCCAAGAAAGGCCCAACCCCCACCCAACACACGAGACAATAACCAAGCCGAGCAAAAGTGCAGCGTTAATCTCCGCACCCCAGCGATTCCTCACCCACACGGCCGGATTGTGTCGTCCTCGTCGGCTGTGCTGCGCCGGCTCAGCTCCTCTTCCGATGGGTCTCAGACGTCTTGGCATTTCCGAAGACCCCAAGGAGGAACAGGATACGGTTCACGAGCATAAATACCGTCATGCCAATGTTGCCCCAGGTGAGGAGGTTCTGCCACGCCCAGGGGTCGACGAAGGTGTCCCAACCCACGCCGCGGTAGGTGGCGTAGAGATGGTTGATGTCGCTGAAGACGTAGGCGAGGATGTAGTTGCGGAAGACTTTGGGGTCGTTGGTGTTGTGGTGGATGAGGAAGCTTAGGAGGCCGAGGACTGCGTAGATGTTTCCTAGTTGGCCGGCTAGGACGACGCTGCTTGGATGGATGGTCTCTGGCGGTGGGATGTTTGGTGTTGAGTCCACGATGAACTTGTTAAGGTCTAGGAGAGGGAATATATAGCCGCCGAAACTGTGAATATGGTTATTTGGAGGTCTTTGTTTCAAATCGATAGCTGTAAAACGCTTTTAGTTTGCTGTGCGTACCAGGATAAAGGCTCAAAGACCCTGAAAAGAAAGTGCGGCCAGGCGGGAACGTCGACACCCATGGTGACGGTATTGATGTGGGTTTTCTTTCTGATGTGTATATATATATATATATATGTATATATAAAAGTGAATATATGTTTGTTATTTATATCAGTGTTTTCAGCGTAAGTGTATTAAGAAGGGAACGGTTGCTTGTTTTGAAAGGAAGGTGATATGGTGAGGGTATTTATACAGAGGAAGAACAAAGAATAGGTTGGGTTGGCACAGCTGGGGGCCGATATGAACATGGGGCCCAATGGTATGGGAAAGCTTAAGCAGACTAGTTCCCTGACTAAACTGCAGCTGCACAATTTCCAAGAGAAAAGGTGGAAGTAAATTCCCAGGGATTGACATGGGTTGTTTTCCGCAACCATTGCCGGAGAGGTTGGCAAATTAAACTTCCTGTTTAGGAAATCCCGGCTCCATCAGGCGTGGGGGCCAATGATCAGTCAGCCGTGCACGTGCCATCTAGAATTGGTTCTGGTTCGGAATACGGGGCGATAAGTCAAATCTCAATTAATACACTACACACGCCATCGTCATCATCACCTTAACCCCATTTTTTTTATCTCCTCATATCTATCAACAACAACTTCAAACCCCAGCTCGGCATGTACCAAGTTACTGAGACAAAATGGCCTGTGTAATCAACTCGAGCAATTCGATAGGGCTGACTAATACTGAATGATATCTTGACCACTAACTTCCGATGGTGTGAGTGCGAACAATGGACTCCAACGGCAACTTTGCCCGGTCTTTCGATGAATCCCTTACCCGTGAATTACCCCAACTGCAAAGCCTCCGCATTGCACCTCTCCGCCAACCAGTCTCCCGCATCCTCAGCATCCCCTCGCCGCTTGAACCCAATGCAAGTGGAGTTCGAGAGCCAAATTCCATCCCTAAAAGCAACAATTCAACTGGAGTGCTGCCTGGCCGGAACGACTCCGGTGGGCTCACAGAGAGCGTCAACGCGGCACGCGCAAAGAAAAATGACCATACAGTAGATGCGGTCTCAAGCTTACAACCTCCTCCTAAGCCTATTCTCCCGGAATTTGTCAACCTCCGTGCTCTGGAGCGATTCCCTTATTCTTCATTCGACGATGACTCTCATGCTCGCAAGCGCCGACGGTTGGAGATCCAGGCGGATTCCTTTGGAGAACATCTGCAGCTGCCAATTCCGCAGGCGCACAAGGAACCACGACCGCCGCCATTCGGACCTTTTGCTATTCTTAATGGCCTGAACGAACCTCCGCCCAATGCCGCTCTTCTCCCTCCGATCGAAGCCGGTTCCATCACGCAGCTGCTGACCAAACCCTCACGAGGTACTTCCTTTGTGGAACCCGCGCTGTTGACTGCCAATACAATTGTTGAGAGCCAAAGTGTGGAGAGGATAGAGGGCAGGATCCATGAGATTCTGGATTCCCCTGTGGATGAGAACACCGTGGATGACGAGCAGACCAATATAGAAAGTGGTCTCTTCGATGATGCTAGCGTTGATCAGATAGGACACGAGAAAGGCAATTTGCAAATTGACAAAGAGGCCCAACCCCGTGCGGAAGAAAAGGAGCCGCTGTCCCCGAGGACAAGAGGGCGCTCCCGCAAGAATCTTCGTAAATGGACCGAGGAGGAAACAACTGCTCTGTTGCGTGGCGTGGTTAAGTGTGGCATTGGCAACTGGACTGCGATATTGGCACAACCAGAGCTTAAGTTCAACAAGCGGAGTGCTTCAAACCTAAAGGATAGGTACGGCACCAGCCGTGACCCTACTGAGAAAATGTGGGCTGACAGGAGACTAGATTTCGCGTCTGCTGTCCTTGGGCTTATCGGTAGGTTATTGTTGTTACTGTATTCCCTGGCTTTGCCTTCTAATCCTTTGAAGTGCTGCCGACCCCAATGAGGCTACGAAGAAACTTCGTGATACCCTGGCCGATGCACTCTCACGGGCCGAAACAGAGGGTACCGATGGCGCCCCGGGGAAGATTCGCCTTCCACACCCATGGCCTGCCTCAGAGACGCCGCCGGGAGGTATCTCAGCCGGCAGCTCTCAAGAGTCGTTGCCTTCTAGCAGTACCCCGGCCGAGGAGTCCGAGTCTAAAAGCTCGACTTCTCAAGCTAAACAAGCCTCGTCGAAAACAGGGCCTACTCTTTCTAGCAAATCCAAGTCTACCTTAGCATCTCTTGGCATCCCGGAGCCACATTTCACCATGAAGTCCCGCCGTCGGTCTCGGCGTCCATTCACTGTCGCAGAAGATGAAGCTCTGCTGAAAGGCTATGCGGTACACGGTTTTCAGTGGACACTAATTCAACAGGACAAGCGACTGAACCTCGGTCATCGTAGAGCAACCGATCTGCGAGACCGGTTTAGGACCAAATTTCCCCACGCGTACCGTGACGGCGGGTCTGTCAGCGGTAACTCGTTCAATCAATCCGAGGTATCCGGTCTCAAAGATGGAAAAGACCGGGCGTCCAGTAGCAAGCGGAACTTGCAACCTACCAAACCACCTCCCAGCAGTCAAAATGGCAAGTCAGATAACTCTGAGCAGTCCGCATTAGGACCCATTGATCCTGCACTCTCCCCTCCTGCTCCACCGCCGGGCCTTCCTCTCGAAAGCATGGCAGGTGCTCCTTCGACAGCCGTGTTTTCCTTCCCGTTGGATGAAAATGCTGCCAATCCATCAGGCGTGGACCCATCTTGGGCAGATAACACTCTTGCCCCAATGGTTTGGGATGAATTGGCATGATTGCAACGCAACTTGAAACTTTCTCATACATTCCCCTTTGCTAACATGATCTCAGCTATGGGGCAGGCACATCCCAGGATTTCCTTAATGTCTTTTATGTAAATTCTTTCGAATATTTTACTTTGCGGCATGATGCCCATTTTCTACAAACCCACTTCCGGCAACAGGTTTCTTACATGCTATACCATATATGGCTCAGTAATGTGTTCTACCGGTGGTAATGGTACACGCACAAGCGAGATAAACACCAAACGAACCCACGCTTTTTGACCTTCAACACCCGGCCCTGTTTCTTATTTCAGGTATATGCTTTTGACTACTCACATACAATTGATATCATGTACACAATCGCAAAAATAACCCGGCAAGTCACCAACAATGATCTTTGTCTAAACCGTCAACACCTACAGAATCGAAAGTGGGAACTGAACTAGATATTAAATGCCATGTTTCGCCTTTAGAAAACAAGAAGAATCGAGCATCAACATGAACGCTATTTTGCGTGGGAATTCCGCCAAGACAGACAGACAAGGTAACCTTAAGAGATGCACCAAAGACAAGAAGGGGAGGAAGGGAGGAAGGAAAATCGCAGTACGGGCGTAATCGCAGACCACCGGTCATAGATTAACACACCCGCCTTGAATTGAAGAAGGCAAGGTAAAAAAGAAGAATGAAAACAGCATAGCTAAAGCAAGACCCTCATTTTCAATGACGATCCACCCCACAACCCAACTCTACCAAGCATTGCGGTCCCAGTTCGGATCTGCACCACACACATCAGTTAGCAAAATCCGCATTACAATCAACACCCGTAGAAACAAAACCAAAAGAAAACAGAAAAGGAGAAAGAGAAAGAGGGGGGGGGAAGTAAACAAACCCTGTATAAAGCTCGCCAAAACCTTACTCCCCGTCTGCAAGAGCGGATGGCCGGCAACAATCTGCAAGAAGCGCTGCAACCCCTCCCTGCGGTGTTCGATGACATCGTCACTGAACCGATTTGTGAACACCTTCCCAGGCAGCGGCGGGATAGTCACCCTCGTGCTTTCGCGCTCCAGGATATCGCGGAAGTATTCGAAATCGGAGTAGCGACGGCGCACGACGGAGTGCTTGAGCTTAAATGCGGGGATGTTGGTGCGACAGACGATTTCGTACGAGGTGTACATGTTCCGGGATGTGCCATGGGTTTGGGGGTTTCGGACCTAGTGAAATTTGGGTTAATTGGTTTTGAGGATGTTGGCAGGGGGGTGTAGGGGGGTGTTCTATGTATGACATTGGGGTAGGGTGGGGGGGGGAAGTTGTATGTCGCGCGACCAAGGCCGAATTGAATTTAATTGATACAACATGTATTTTCTTCCCGGGTTTTAACTAGCGATAGTGATAAACATACCTCAATCTCGAGGAAATTCTCTGGAGGACCGTAGATTTCCTCAAAGGTCTGCTGTCGCGACTCGGGGACGGCTTGCATTGTGACGGGGATACAACCTGTTGCGAAACAAGATGTTGAGTAAAGGTGGGGAGAGGAGAGAGAGACCGCGGGGAAGCTTCAGCCGCCGGACGACCAGGGGGGAAGTGGAATGCTCGGTTTTCTTTCCTTGAAGTTCGGCTTTTGGGAGGTTTGGCGGTAGATATAATATGGGTAGTGATGGGCTCGTTCGGAGGCCGCGGAGCGAAAAGACGCAGAGGATGGTTGGTGGATTTCTGTCAAAAGAGGGAATTTTAGTATGACGACGACAGGCGAACTGATAACTGATTTCAATGTTCTCTTAGCGTCGTATTCCTGGCGTATGGTTACGTTCCGTGATTGGGGGCGCATCGTTGTTCCGTTCCGCTGTCATGTTGGGTCATGTGATTGCTCTATACTTCAAGTTTTATCCCACATAGTAATTGATTCCTACCCCTAGGTTATATCCGGCCAGTGGCTTAAACCCGCGTATCTTCCGTTCCTGATTAGTTTTGGTAGATGGGTAATTAAACGGTCACTGGTCGGGTTAAAAAAAAAAAAAAAAAACAAAGAAAAGGAAAGAAAAGGTTCCATATAACTTTTCAGTTTGGGATTCTTTACTCTTGTCAATGAAGTGATAATGTATGTACTTTTCTGTTTTCAAATGGCTACATAGTAAAATGACAATTGTGATAGTGTTTCATTCATTGGCTTTCCCTTTCAGCCCCGCACTGCTGCTTCTGGGTGTTGGCCCCAATTTAACTTTATTACTTTCAGATTAATGTCCGTATACTAGTAGTCGGATATCATCCGTTCCAGCTGAACATGTGGAGTTAAACCCCCCCCGTCATGAAGCGTCTGACTGCCGGTACCATTGGCAAGCACTATGTCGATCCTTCAGCTGTGTGGGGCTTATATCAGCCGTCTGTTCAGCCCATCCAGCTGGGACTGCCGCCATAAATTAGCTATTTATTTAGCATCCAGCCCTAGTACTCATTTACCTCCGATCCATAATACCACTATACTTTCCCCCATCCTCACTCACATATTCCTCACTATCAGGGAAAACCTATTATACTTTATCGTATCTTATCAGAAACCAAACAATGTCTGACAACGAAGTACGTACACACAGTATGAAGCTCTTGCATCCACTTTATTAAGCACTAAAACATAGGATCTCGATTCTAATGATGTCGAACAAACGACTTGTCCAATGACCAGTTCTGATCTGAGGAAGGGTGGCTATGTTGTGATAAAGTGTCGGCCCTGCAAGATTGTTGAGATGTCCATGTCTAAGACCGGTAAGCATGGACATACCAAGGTTCATTTTGTTGGCATTGATATCTTCACGGGTAAGAAACTAGAGGATATTTGCCCGAGCACTCATACTATGGACGTTCCGGTTGTTCATAGACAAGAATATCAGTTGGTATGCTTTGACTCCTTGATACGAGCTTTCATAGCAAGTACGTGTGCTGATGGGATTTTCTAGGATGGAATCGATGATGATGATGATGATGATGATGACGGATGCCTTTTATTGACCGACATGAATGGCAATACTAAAAACGATGTTCCTGTACCTCAAGGAGTACTTGGTCTCGCCATTAGGGATAGTCTGGACAGCGGCGATTCCAGCAGTGAGTTAAGGAAACCTTTGGTCAACTATTATGCTAACGGATTCCTAGTCGTTACGGTTATCAATGCTTTGGGTGAGGAGGCATGTATAAGCATTAAAGATGCGGAATAACGTGAACTCGAGACTTGACCATCTCAAGTTCTATGATTATGTTTCGAGACGGTATCAAAATTTAGGCCATATATGATATATCTCATAAGAGACCTCTTCTAGTTCCTAGTCCATATTCTTGATAATTATAACATCCAATTTCCACTATTTTAATTTCTATTCTAACGTCGGGGATGTTGTTTCCTGGTGTCAATTTCATTATTTGAATAAGCGAAGTTATGTTTGCCTTACTTCGGGGCCCCTGTCCGAATGGGTTGGTTGCACTTCCGCCCCCCTTCAGGCGCTTTTGAATGACATCAAACAATAACCGGCACGGTTTCTATCATGAAACGCTGCTCCAGAATAGCTGCACCGGTTCATTTTAGGTTTTCATCACCTATGCTCCCTCGGCTGTCAATCTTACCGTCAAGCTCGCCGCCCTTAAGTTGTCGTCTATAAAACTTAACTTGAGGTTCACACGGCTGACCCCTCACCTCTCCTTGTTCGTCCACAGCAACGTTGCATGTTGAAGATGCAGGGAACCGACATTTCGAGAACAATTGGATTGACGGCGCAGAGTCCCTTGAAAAATACAAGCCCCGGGGGTTTATCATCCTGTTATGATTGGAGATGTGCTTCCACGGACGATACCGCATTGTGGACAAACTAGGCTTTTGGGGGTTATTCGACTGTTTGGCTTGCTCGCGATACTCGCCTTGGAACATTATGTTGCTGTTAAAGTCTGTATAGCAGACTCAAAGTCGCGCGAGGCCAACATTCTCCGAGCCCTTTCTCCACCATCACCACATCTAGGGTATATAGTTTTATTCCTCTACTATTGGACGAATTCGAGCTGAATGGCCCCAACAGAACCCCATTTTTGCTACACAATGACTCCTGCACGGTGTAATCTCAAGGAAGTGTCTTTTAGTCACTTATTCCCTTCTAGAAGTAGCGCGGGCTCTAGTAGGTGGTCTCACACTAGCTATTGCCTATATACATTCACGAGGTTATGTCCATGGAGGTTTGTTCCAAATACACTGGAATTACTTAATGGTCCAGATATGCCTCCGGCTAATATCAATATTGTCCTTTTTATCTAGATATCTATCTTCGCGATATATTAGTCAATCTTCCATCAAGTTTTCGATCGCCTTTCAGTCGAGCAGCTATACGAAGACTATGGAGAGCCGGGAAACAAGTTCCTATTACGCAACGCGATGGGCAACCGCTTACACCAAACATCCCAGCAAAAGCAGTATTGCCGCTATATCTGGGGAAAGATGCAGAGGAATTTTCACTTTCGAGACATTCAAACCTGACTTGGAAATTCGTCAGGGGAAAGATTGCCATACACCGCCAGCAGGACGTCCTCCAGAAGCTTGGTTTGGAACCGCAGACTTCTTCTCTCTCATATTCAGCAAATGTTTGGAGCTTGGCTGTGGCAATTTGGGAGATCCTTGGGATGAAGGCTATTTTCAGCAGTGAATATGCTACAGTAGATGAGATGATCGCTCATCAAATTGATGTGTTGGGACCTCTACCTCTCAAGTGGTTTGAGGGTTGGGAAAAGCGAAATCAATATTTCGATAACGATGGTTATCCCAAGGATGGCAGGTATGTGTGGCCGTCGATCGACGAAGGTTTGGAATGGGCGAGTTTGACAGAGAGGAAACAGCCGCGATTCTAGACCTGATGCGTCGAATGTTAACATTCCGACCAGAAGAAAGGCCAACAGCTCGAGGGGTCCTACAGTCGAGGTGGATGGTCCAATGGGTACTACCAGATTTCGAGCGGAGTTCACAGATGGGGTAGACAAGCCCCTGTCACTGTACTTGGAAGTAGTTCTAGAATTGTAAAACCAGGAGGGTTGCCGTCATTCAATCTATACTATAAGACCCTTTATTGTATCGCCTAAGAAACACGATACCGGGGATGCTCGTCGGAGGTTATTATTTTGCTCTACCATCCATGAAAGCTCATAGAATGTCATGTAGAATAGACAGGGTCTGTTTGAGAGGTGGGTGTCTTACCGGACAGCCTACTACTATACGAGGTCCGAGTCAGTTAATATCAGAAGAACGCAGGTCAACAACCCCGTCTAAACAATACCAACGTTAAGCGCACGACGGTTTGGCATCATCATCCGTACTCACCCTGAAGGGGCATCCATCGACCTATTGACCGCGCGGAAGCTACACGCCGGCCGGGTAGTAGTTGGGTGGGTGATCGGCAGTGAAACGCGGCTGTTGTATGTTTTTTATGTTTTCTTTTTCTTTTCTATAGGCATCACAGAGGTCTTTTTAGAATGAGGTCCGGGTAGAGCAGGGGCGGGTTGAAGAGGGCGTGTGTGGTTATGGGTTTTGTTTCCTGGAATCGGGTGGTGGTGTAGATTTCATATCTAGATAAGTGGATTTTCGTTTCTCTTGGTGTTTTGTTTGGGGGTTTACTTTTTCCTTTTTTCCCTTTCGCTTTTGTGGTGTTTGGTATAGGGGAGAGGAGGCTATATTGAGGTATGGCCACTATGATGTATCCGTAAGTACATACATGTCATATGTTTTCATTGTAGTAAAAATCGTCAATTAAATCTGAACAGTAGAAGATATTCAAAGCAACAAAACGTCAATAGTCATACAGTTGTCAACCTGAGTAGCAAGAGGTAGTAAAATGAAGCAGTTCATAGTAAACCAGCTCAAAATGCGCAACAAAGAACATTCGATTTGTCTAATACACCATAAGAAGAGCTGAAAACCCGCGTGAAAGTAACAGACCAATTTCCCGTTAAACCGTTAGAAGAACAAGCAATATGAAAACGAACCCAAGGCGGATCAATGATGGGAACTTAGATGGTAAAACATGTGGTACAGAAAAATAACAATTCCTCAATGTCCAGATATCGCCAGGGACAAACCATAAATTATGCAAGTGGATCAAGAGAATATTCTACTCTTGTCGGCTGCGCTTTGCGCCATGGGGGTTCCATGATCCGTCACCTCCAACCCCTTGGTTAGGAGGGAAGAAGTTTTGATTGAAAGCCGGATTAGGGCCTTGGAAACCGCCTTTACCTAGCAGAACAGCCGTGGTCAGAACATGTCTACATGGCTGGGTGGAGATTATATCACTCGCAGCGAGACATACCTTGCATAGCCATGTTTCCTCCCATGCCGCCCATCATCGGGTTCATACCACCAGACATCGGGTTCATGCCCATACCACCCATCGGGTTCATATTCGGCATACCCATCATGTTGGGACCTCCCATGCCGCCGCCTCCACGGCCGCCGCGCATGCCCCCGGGTCCACCTCGCATGCCGCCCATCATACCTCCGCGGTTATTGAAGCCGCCATAGTTTTGCATGCCGCCCATCGGGTTCCCGCCGAAACCTCCAGCCATCGGGTTTTGGAAGCCCATTGGATTCTGGAAGTTCCGGTTGTTGAAACCTCCCATGTTATTATTCATGCCGCCCCGGGAGTTGAAACCGCCGCGGCCACCACGGAAGCCGCCACCGCCACCACCACCACCACCACCACCCATGTTGTTCATTCCGAAGTTCATGTTCTGCGCAGGTGAGTTGAAGCCTCCAGACATCGACCGAGCCTGGTTGTCCTTTCGCATAGGTGCATCCTTCGGGAGTGTGCGGAAAGGGTTTGGTTGGGGGTTGGTATAGTTAACAGAGTACTTCCGTCCTGACGATCCTGTTGTACTATAAGATTCGAGCTTATGTTTGGTGGCAGTCGCGGCCTGAAGCGTAGTAAATTCAACAAAAGCTTGCCTGGTTGCGCAAATTATTTAGCACGCTACACCCCAACAGCTCAGTCATAATTGCTTACCCTTTGCTCTTGCCATTCACCTTGTGTTCGCTGAACGTTACATCCTTAAGTTCATCCTCGCAGTCGGCCTCACGGACCCAACCACGGATATCATCATCAGTGGTCCACCAGTATAAATCGGAGATAAGCAGGGCAGGTGTGGCATCCGGGTCTGATGGGCGGTCGTCATGCTCTTTGCGCTTTACACCCTGCGGAGGAGCTGGCGTCTCTGTTGCCGCTTGCTGCTGCGGGTTTGACTGTGTTACATGTTCCCCATTGGGCGCTGTACCTTCAGCATGCCCCTGCTGCGCGTTGGTGTCTGCAGCGCCATCGCCATGGGCAGGACCGCCATTCTGGGGCTGCTCTGGGGCGTCTAGGATAAGCTCGGTGTCATCATGCTTGATATCATCCTCTCCGCCTTGTTCATTGGCGTTATATCCACCACCATCACCATAGATGTCAATATCGAAGTTATCATCTTCAGTAGCCATGGCGTTAAGATATGGATCGGAAGCTCAAGGCAAATTTTTGATTGCTTGGATAGTGAAATATACAGTCCTTTGTTTCTTTTCTCAGATTCGTTGAATCAATGGAAGTACATGTCTGCAGACATAGACCGTCAATTAGCACGGAAGTTGCCATCGCTTGAGAGTGAAAGGTCGCTGCACGAGTCTCCCAAGCAGTAAGGGAGTAACACTGGGTCATGTTTGTAGCAAATGCCAAATTCCACTTTGCAACTTCTTAAAGCAACAGGGGCGAGTGCAGTATAGACAGACAAAAGGATGAAAAAAAGGCTCGAAAATACGTACAATCCGAAGCGACAACAGCTTCAAAAATGAACAAAGTCTTCACCAGTCCGTAAATCTGATAGCTCTGAAACGGAGATACAGAGCGGAACTTTTGTCTCAGGATTTCAAATACAGGTAAGATAAGTATGGCAAGATTTTCTTCAGTGAAAATAGGAGAGGGAAAGAGATGAAGATGGAAGTAATTCCACAGGAGATGCGGCGCCGAGTGTCAAGTTCTGCTGCCACAGTTCAAGCAGCGAGCGTACTTTTTGCTAGAGAACAAAACTGATATAACTTTCCCAGCGGGAGTACACAGAGAGCAAAGGAAAATTAGCAGAAGAGCGCTGTCAGGTTGAGGTCAGTTTAGCCAGTTCCGCAGAACACTGATGCGAACGGGAAGTACAGAGGGACTTGCGCCCAGTTTGTATCCCCTGAGTCGTAAGCCGTCAGCGCACGGGTTGTGAGGAAAGAGAAAGTGGCGAAAGAGGTGAAAGAGAGATGGGGAGGGGAATGTTTTGAGGTTGAAGAGAAATCGTTGGTAGGCGAACAATCCCTTGAATCAATAAGACGTGTCCGAAGAAGGACGTGCCGAGTGGAGCGCGCAAGAAGAGAAGGGAAGGCGAGAGCTTGCCTTTGGATCTCGAAGGAGCTGCGGTTGTGGAGCTGGACCCGGAACGCGGCTCAACTGTACTTCCGAACCCCGGAAGGCCAACTCTCCTGTTGCGCGCGTGTGGATGATCTGTCGATTGTCTCTTGTCCAGATCGCCTCTTTTCGATTCTTCAATTCTCTCTCTTTTCTCTAGACCATCTTGACTCACTCATACTACTTTTTTTTTTTCCATTCTCACTCCTTTTCTTCTCTTCTGATCAATTCTCCGTCACAATGTCTGAAACTCTCCAAGAGCTCGCCGACATCCCCAAGGACTTCCTCCGTGAGGGTACCCTCTTCGTCCGCAGATGCACCAAGCGTACGCCACACCACAGTCGCTTTGATATTATTTGACCCTAAACTGACTCAATGGTATACAGCCGATAAGCGCGAATTCATCAAGATCAGCCAGGCCGTCGGCATGGGCTTCCTTATCATGGTACGAAACCCTCGAATCTATGCATAAACTCATTGTCCGTGAATAATGGTTCTAATTACAATACAGGGCGCCATTGGTTACTTCATTAAATTAAGTAAGTCGGTCGCATGTGCAGTTAATCCTCAGGAGGAACACTCAGAACCCTGGAGATATGACTGCAGGTGACAACCGATCGATAACTAACATCGCTTCCTTAGTACACATTCCCGTCAACAATATCCTTGTCGGTGGCGCATAAACTATGAGCGACATTAATCAACACTCGATAACCTACTACCTTAACTTGATGTGGGGATGGGATTCTGCATAACGAAAAAGGGGGGGGAGAATCCGTCCATGCTTGTATCCGATACCCGTTACTCTTGCTGCGTTAAAACGAAATATATGGATGGGAAATGGAGGTGTTTGACTCATCTTTCACTTGATGACATGCCGTCAGTGCGTGATGGAGGTGGATTTTGCTGCATGAAACATTGTAGCGATGTCTTTGATTCTGTATAAATAGCGTTTCCTGACCCTGTGAAGCATTCGGAGAGGATAACTTGAGAGATTTATCTAATTTTTCGATATGGCTGTTGAATGGGAGTCTAATTTCAATCTCATAAATCCCGACTTGAGCTTGGTATACAAAAAAAGGCTGCGCTCGCATTCATTTTCGGCTCCAAAAGCAGACCATGCTAATTAAACAGGAACACTATTTCGTAGATCACCATATTTCGCCCGCGTACTCGTCATCTAGCGTCCGCCGATATACGGGTCGACTTCGGAGGTGATGGACGGTTTCCTTGAACTGGTCATATTCGCGCACGGATTTCAGCCGGCAATCGTAATTTTTGGAGACCGGTGGAGTCCCCTCGTCCTCGGCAGCGCCGCCATTCCAGGAATGTACTGTGCAGGTGCCAGTTGAAAGGCCCCAGCCATTCCATGACGTCGCTACAAATCATCATTAGAATGCATGCATCTCCGCGGTTTCACCGGGGCCAGACTTACCAGCTAGTACAGGTGCACTAGGATGCCAGCTTGCGTCTCGGACACACGTTTGCCAGGCTAAGTCGCCAGAGCGGCTGCTGAAATCATACGCACTGTTGGTCATGTCGGGGTCTTGCGGTCGAGTGTCCACTGTTGCTTGACCGACGTCGATTGTTCCGGCAAGGGTTGCATCCAAGTTGTACACATAAACTTTGCCGTCTGCACTTCCAGTGTACACATATCTAGAGTTCGTGCTGTCTGGAGGCGAGAAATGGCATCGTATCAGAGTTTTGAGGACCCGATGACCTCGGAATGTGACTACGGAGCAATCGTGTGGGTGCGCCTCGTAGTAGTTCTCGGGGTATGGCTCGAATCTGTAGTCGAAGCCGCTAGTGTAGTCCTGAGCGTCGATTGTATCGAACTTCGCTGAGGTCATCATTTTTCTCAGGTCCCAGAGTTTCATGTTCTGGTCCTTGCCATTAGAAAGCACATATCGACCATCACCCTTGCTATCGACGTATGTCAGTCCTTCCGTATGTCCGATGAACACGCCGGCTTCACGTCCGTCGCCCATTGAGCGCCTGTCCCACACTCGTAGCGTGCTATCATCGGACCCGGAGTAGAGAATGTGGGGAGAAGACTTGTCACCAAAGCAGACAGCATTCACGTCATCCTCGTGGTTGCGTAGGCGTAGGATTGACTGTCGGGTTTCGAGGTCGTAGACAATAACCGAGTTATCCGATGTGCCTGCTACGATTTCACGGCCGTCACCTGAAAACCGAACCGACCAGATCTATTATATTCACGTTAGAACAGCAAGGGAACATGGGACGTGTGAGAAACATACACCAAACTGTCTTCCATTAGAGGATGACAGGTCCAATACCGAGGGCTCAGAGAAATCAAGCGGATCTGTAGGAGCAAGACAAACAAGGTTCCGTATGGAAGTATACGCCAAGAATTTGTTGTCTGGACTCAGGGTGGCATCGGTGATAGTCCACTGGCCAAAAGGGTAGTTCACAGTTTTGTAGTACTTCCATTCATACGGGTTAGACGTATCGTACATCCTAACCCTGAAGTCCTGGGAACAGGAGAAGAAAAAGTTACCATCATCGGAGAACTGCCCCGAGTAGCATCTTGAGTCGAAGTGAATGATCTTGTCGGCAACTGAACCAGGTATAAGACCCTATACAGGCAGAACGTCAACATCAACCGCATTTGATGTTACACGGCCAAACACTCACTTGAGTTATCGACTGTACCTCCTGCCTCGGACCAGACAGATCAATACCTAGTTCTCGCCACATTGTCCTCGTTGCAAGACTTTTCCTCCTCTTTTTCAACTCATCGGTGTAATAGGAATTGCTTCCAAAGTCGCCAGAAGCCATTAATTTTGCTCCTTCTTCACTAGGTACTAGGGGTGCCGGATCACCCCCACCTCGCCGTGTTCGTCTCCTGAATCCAAAGAAGCCAGCAAGCTCATCATCTTCATCTTCATCTTCTTCGTCCATTTGGCCACCAGCCCTACTGTAATGGAGAATATGTCGCAAGCCGTTTGACGCCAGTAAATTCAACAACCGGGCGGCGGAAACTGCTAGCAATCGGTAGTGAGAAAACGTAAGCCGTACTCAATGAGGATATGGAAAGATGGGCATGGTCGAAATACCTCGGGAGTGTCTGCCACCGGCCTGACCCGCCGCTTCTCCAGACTGTTCCGAATTTCCTTCGTCCATGGAGAATTCAATATGTATATTACCTAGATGTAGTTCAGGGTCTGCATGAAATTGATCGTCGACAAAAGTATTAGCATCGGGGGTGCAACTGGACATGGCGGAACAACAATACCGAGATAATTTAGATGAACGCCGTAGAAGCCGTCCTCGTCGTCCTCGTCGATGAAATTATCCTCATCCGGATGGGGTATTTCCTCTGAGTGTTCAGAAATTTCAGTCTCAGGTTCATAGTCCATATCATCTTCCTCATCCTCTTCAAGCCATTCTCTGGCTGGATGCCATATAGCGGGTGAACCTCTCGACGCTGGACGGTCGCCACTAGCGGGATGGGGGTCGGGGGAACTCATAATTGGGGGAGACTAGGAGGGGTTAGGGATGGGCTATGGGTGGCAGGATTGGCCGCAAGGGTCATATCAAACACTTGATCAGCTTCCAATAGTATGTACGAGGATAGACAACGGGCGTCAATTGACCGGCAGTTTGGCTCCGAATGGGATTGTCTTATCGATACGGTTATGTCATCCCGCGGCAGTCTCCGCTTTTCCTTAACTCCTATCCCCGAGAGGCTTATCTACGTCTATCCATGTTCGGCGGACAAGAAGGTTCACAAATCGTATAAAGCTACCAAAGAAAACCTGAATATTGAAACATGGTATCGTGACTTTCGTAAACATAACCCTTTCCATAATCCATCGGACTCCCACAGCTCTAATCCCATTACATCACTGCATCGTGTCGTTGATATCCATCGATTTGAGTATATACCCGAAATTTTGTACATCACATCAAGAAAATGTCGAAGAAAGGACAGTCACTACCTATACAAGGCAAAGACCATAGCCATCAAGAGTAACCAGGTCACCACATTCTGTGGCTAGTCAGTATACACTCCTTCGGACGAGTTAAAGTAACTTACCTGAGTTTCCTATATTCAGCAATATGCTGTTCGATCACTGTCGGGCTAACGGGAGTTTCCAGGTAGCTCGCCATAGATCCTACAAACGTCTTGACCTTGGGCCAAATCTCTTCTTCGGCTTTGTACATCGGTGTTGCAAGCATCGTAGACTCAACATTGTCTATCAGTCCTGCAGAAAATGTGGAAATAGTTTCCCGGAGCCACTGAGGCAGGAAATTGGGATCGGACGAGTCAAGGTCGCTACCGACCTCAACGAGGTCAGTGTCTGCAGACTCTGTAATAGGATTCCTTGGGTTCCTATCTTCCAACTGCTTCGAGACTGGGAGCGTATGGGCGACAGATGCTTGTAATACAAGGATCTCAATGATCACCTGAAGCTTTTTTCGCAATCTAGAGTGCCTCCTGCGCGTCAGCTGGACTTTGGCTGAACTAGGTGCTATCAAAAAATTCGAATGTTGAGAAGACTGTCTGTCTTTAACGACACAGGATGTACGATATATAGTAGATCCTCTGCTAATTTTCAGAGTTGTAGGTTCAACTGCCACGTCTATAAGGTACTGTTAGTACTTATATCGCAATATTTGAAGTGGTAGGGGATGCATATGCGTACATACCATATAGAGACAAAGCCCCACTCTCATACGGCCCGACTGACAAAGACCTAATTTGATGGTTGTTGAAAGACATGATTTTTGATTGAATTTTACAAAGGCTTTCGGAAGCCGTCGAAAGGCGTGGGATGGCATGCTCAGCAGCAAATGCTGGCGCTGCTGCCTTCTGTGGACCAGTATTATACGCAACACTTGTATCTCCAATAATATTCCGTGTGTCGCATAGAACTTCAGAAAGTTCTATATGAATGCCTTTCAGCGAGCCTGAATGCCCAAACTTGTTGTACATCTGCGGTGAACACAGAGCTAGAGTCATCGTTATGAAACGAGATCGGATAGCATGGGACTCCCAGGTACTTGAGAGAGCCTTTGTTGGGTTGCTGGAGCCCATGGCTTTGAAGGTAGACTGCTCGGAAGCCTGAAGCGCATACGCCATGTCGATAGCTTTCATAACTGAGACCCACTGACACGACCCATCGGACAAAGCATCTGTGGCTGCACGGCTGATTCCAGTTATACATGGACCATCTTTCGGCTTAAAAGCCTGGGACACTTGTTCTAAGGCCCAAGCAATCTTTGACGCTGAGCGGTTCCGGTCTGACATGCCATTGCAGGCAAAATCATAATATTGGTCATACTCCTCCAGAACCCTGAGCGCTCCGTGCTGCTGGCTGGCTTTACCAGTGCATAGATGGCACCTATCCCCAGTACCCTTCTGAAGCTTGCATTCAACGCAACCCTTCATTATATGGCCACATGACTTGCATTTCTTTGGGGGCAAATTCTGAGGCTCGGATGCAGGGCGTTCTTGAGACTCCTTGGGAGACAGATCTTTGAACGATGTCCTCAGGGGTGGGCTCCTGTCGTTGAAAGACGTTGTTTCAGAAAGGCCCCTCGGATTCTGTGGCTTTCTCCCGCTGTGGTATCCCGAATGATCCTTAGGCGGAATAGCCTGTGAGTTCCTTTGTATGGTGGAATCAAGAAGCTGGTGGTGACTCGAAAGACTATTTGGTTTCAGATGGCTTATCCCGCTGGCTTTCCTTCCTGGATGATGAGAAAATAATGCAGGGTCTGGGGAAGCATCGTCTCTATCTGGGACCGAGCTAAGGGGATGTGATAGTCTCTGCTCAACCATTTGTGCACAATTGCTCTCCCTGGAGTAGCCGTTTCCATTGAAATAGGGTCCATATCCAGAGAAGTAATTGTCTCCGTTATTTGGATTGTTCCCACCTCCATTTGGAAACTGGGTCTGAGGTCCATGTCCATTAAACGAGTTTCCGGGAGCGAAATGGCCATTGAATCCATCGCCACCACTCCCACTGTCCCCACTGTTTCTTCTGCTTTGAACTCCACTCGTTGCCGGGGAGCTGCCGTTTTGTATGCGGCAATGCTCGGAGACACAGTTGAAGTAAGCCTCCCAGGACTGCACGGACTTCTTGCATAGCGGACAATCTCTCGGCGGTCTGAGCTTGGTACGCTTGATATCGTTCGGTCTGAGCTTGGCTGGTGGTGGGTGTCTAAGCCTAAAATGCTCCCAGACCTTGTCCCTCCTGCGAGTATCCCAGTCACAAAGAGGGCAAAAATATCTATACCGAGGACGGTGATCAGTAGATACATGTCGGCGGAATGACCCCCTCGTGGCGTACGTCTTCCTTTTGTAAGGTTCGCACAGCTGACAGACATACCTGTCTCTGTTGCTATTGGTGCTGTTAGTACTGTTGGGGGAGTGTATCTCGCAGTCAATCTCGTCTTGGATCATAGTCTCAAGGCCATTGTAGGTGTCTCTCACAAGAGACTTCATTTCGAACAGTTGAGAGTGTGAAACATTTCTGACGCTACTTTGGACGGTCGATTGGATCCGGTTCAGATCAGCTCTAACGTCGTCGAGCGGGTCTGGAGAAGATACGCTCTGTGGACAATGAAGATGAGGGATCTGTGGAACACTTGTGCTGAAAAGCCTTTCTGTGGAAGGCACATGTCCAGCGTCCATGGGCAATGTCGGCGATAAGTCGTTGGTCGGGTTATCGTACAGGTAGAAATCAGTGTCAATTTCGGGCAGAGCTGTGCCTCCGGCAAGGAAATCTGCACTGGTGCAGCTATATGATGACACCGGTGACGTGGCCGATGACTGACAGTTGGACTTGGAGCCGATGTCAGTACATTGGCATGGAGATGGAGTATTTATAAGAGAGAACGTACTGAGTTGGGATCCATAAGAGGGTTCGGCATGAGATGGCCATTTTCCGATGTGGCATAGTAGCCTGGTTGACCATAACCAACAAATGAGAGAGGGTCATGGTATCCATTGGAATACGAGTTGTCCATCTTGACGTAGGCTGGTCAAGACAACGATATAAGAGGGCCAGCAGCTTAAATCTTACTCGACACTATACAAGGGAAAGCGAAGGTATGGGAGGGAGGGAAAGAAACAAGAGAACAAACAAAAATAAGAGGGTAAAAATAAGACTAGAGATAATCAAGAAAGAAAACAAAAGGAAGGGAAGGGAAGGGGAGTCTTTTGAACGAAAAGCAATATCAGTAGTTGGCTGATGCCAACGGTAATAAAGTACCGTCTGACAGGAGTTACGAGATTTGGCGCGGAGAGTTGGAAACCAATGGAACTTTTCACACTGACTCGAATCCAGTAGTCGGAAAGAGAAGGGTAAAAAAGTTGTAAAGAAATAGACAGGCGACTAGGCAATTGTGGAATTTATAGTCGAGGTAAGCAAGGTACTAGTCCGGTGCCCCAGGGCAAAATCAGGTTGCAATGTAATTGTCTATAGTCCTTTCATGGAGCCAACCACGTCGCCGTATCGGTTTGTAACAAACTTCAGGTAAAGCTACCAGGGAGGAAGGTATCTCGATGATGAATATTCGAGAGAAGTCAAGGACTCGGTAATTGGGTATCAATGCCCTGTGAGACGGTTACCGACAGCTTCTAGTAGTTTGGGAGGTCCGGACAGGTAAGTAAACAGCTCCGTATTCGTCTGAGCCATGTTATACAAAACTGTATAGAACGATACCTGGAATCTCCCCATGCACGTGGCTTAGCACTGACTTGACTCACTAGTACTTTAACTGATCCTTCCATTGCTCGAGATCTAGATGTGGCGGAGAATAAACCAACTTCCGTCGTCCATCTTGACCCCTCTTACCCTTCTAGTTTTCTGTTGAAAGAACTTTGATTGGAATTGTTTCTATACCCTACCGCTGTAACAATGGATATACGTATACTCGTACTGAATTCAACAGCATTAGTGTATGAGGGCAGAAAGAAAAAGAAAAAAAAAAGAAAAAAAATATTACAGAATAAACATTTGCAACACTGAGAAATGATAGTTTGGAAAGTTTAATGTGAACAATCATTGCATTGAGTGGATCCCCGGGGGGTCCATCGCCCGCTTTTTTTTCCCGTTGCCGCAACCCATTGATGGGGTGGGGAAGGGTAATTTAGTCTATTATGCGTACCCGTCTCCTACCTTCAAGCTTTGAGTACAGCACATCGCCAGTGTTCGGAAGGAATGGAATCCAGACACATCTGTGTGCGTGTGTATGTCCATGTACAGGGGATGTCTTGCACTTGATGCGGCTCTGTCACATTAGTCACGCTTGCATTTTGACTTTTCAATACCCTTGTCAGGATGCACCTTCACCTTTCACGAGACCACCATTGATCTAGATGAAACAGATTCAACTGATGAGGTCTACTAGAGACGCACCACGTTCAATTGTCCAGGGTCACTTGAGTGTTGTAGCCACGCCCTCGTTTCAACCGTCTTATAAGTCAGCAAATTGAAAGGGAGAGAAAAGAAGAGATAAATCAGTGATGAGGCCAGCACGGGGCCATTCCCGGAGGCGGTCAACCTCTTCTTGGCAATCCAATCTGCTATACTCCTCTGTACGGAGTATTCCATACAACCATCGCTATACACTGACCTAATGTATCCGTGCACCGTTCACCAAAACAAAAAAAAAAGAAAAAGAAAAAGAAAAAGAAGAAGAGGGGAGGAGATGACGACGTTTACTCCTTTTTCTTGATTATTAAATTTTTTCTTTTTTTTTTTTTCTTTTTTGGCTTCTTTGCAACAGGACCGGTCAATGCATGGCTACATAGCCTCGGAAAAATGACTATCTGTCACGTTCACACTCAGTATCGGCGCGCAGAAGTGAGGCGGAAGGTCAAAGTAAAGTGACCTTGAATGTTGTGGATATCCCTAGTAACCATAATCCAACTTAGAGAGAGCGAGTGGGGGTAGAGAAGAAAATTAATTTCCATCTTCTAAGCTCGAAATCTCGAACCCTCCAGGATTCCAGGATTTGCAGACCGACCTTTGGGAACCGTTGTCATTGTACTATACATTTGACACTCAGACCCCCTTTCTTGGTGGGTGGCAAATTCATTCCTCGAAGTGTGGCGGTGTACGTCAACTGTGGCTGATGACGTGGCTGGGTGAAGCTACGGGTAAACCAACCAACATGCACCTCTCTCCAACAGGAAGTAGATCCCAGAGGTACAAGTTGGAGGTTCGTGAGGTGCTGTGGTAAGTTCATGGTATACTAGCAACCTCTGGCTAGGCACAGGGTCCGAGACCCTTTGATGAAACAATCCATCCTGTCGTCCGGCCAATGGACCGTCAGACTTTGGCCGGCGTTATTCAACCCTTGTCGTTCGATGGTAACAATTCCAACAGATCATGAACAGATTTGGTGTTTATGATTGGCTACCATGACATTCTTTTCTTTTTTACAGAGTCACGGAGTCGGCCGTAGTAGAAGACACAATTCCTAGCTGCGATCACCGCCACAATACTAGTACTCTGACGTACTGTTACGGATACATCATACAGTGAACAAGCTTCCATCATGGGTGCATACACAGCACCTCAGTCGTGATAAGCTCCCCTTGTGTGCCTTGGGCGTTGATATTTTTGCATAGCCCCATCCTAACACCAAAAACTTTTGATGCCCCGAGAACTACTCCAAAGAATATAGTACTCTCGGAAGGTGAAGATCCCCTTTTTGATTATCTTTCCCTCCATTTGGATCGATGAAGAAAAACAATATTCCTCTATCAAAAGTTCGGCTACTTGATATCGTATTACACACCTTTTCTCGACCATACCGTAATTTTTCTTTTTTATCATTATTGTTGTTGTTTTTTCTTTTTTTCTTGTTTTTTTTCCTTTTCTTTACCTTCCCTGCAAAATTATGTTACTCCCAACACACACGAAGTAGACGTACATACCGTCCTCCGAGTCCAGACCTCACCATAGACCAAATCTACACCACCAAGTATCGAACCCATCAAAAGAAACCTAAAGCCCATCGCACTACTATCCACAACCATCCGCGTCTGATTTCCGATCATAATCCCTAACCCCAGGTGCTCTGGGCCTTTTATTTCACGATCTAGACACGTCGACGACCTGGGAAAAGTGGGTCTTGCTGGTCGGGTGCATATCTTTGGGAGTTCTAGATAGTCGGTTTTTCTTTTCTTTTGGTTATAGGTAGGCATTTAAATTAAAATATGATATAATTGTTGGGGGTGAAGTGTGTTCTAGATCTTGGTGCATGGCTCCTGCTCTATGCGTTCTTTAACAAGGGGGTTCTTGTGGTGATATCCTGCTGTGGCTGTAGATATATATCTCGGGATAGTTGCTTTTGTTGGGTATGTTTGGGCATTGTCCACATGTTGTAACCTGCTTGATAGACTTGACAACGGTCTAGATTATACTAACGGAAATGATGCGTTTCTATTTGTTGCTAATATACATTCATCCAGATTAATATAGTTTCGGATCGCTGAGCAGAAAAGAATGACAGATGGGCCAGACACCGGCCACAAACAGAACAGATAAATGCCAAGTCAACCAAAGAACTGTACGCCGTGCACATGCAGTTTAACCCTTCTAAGCAGAAAAAATATACCCGAAAGAATAACAGACAATTGTGATAATATACAGGGCTTCGAAGAAGAGTGGCGTGAAAGGTACGTTAGAAACTGCGTGAGAGGAGATCTAAGATGTTGTTCCGAAGAGGCGGAGGATCACCTCGTACCTGTTGATAGTTAGAGATAATGGCCGAAACCGTGCGATCGAGAGCAACTTACATTCCGAACATGATGGCAGCGGACGGAACGACACGCAGCAAGTGCGGTGTCAAGCCGCCATACAACCCAACCATACCCTCCTCCTTCCAGACGGTCTTGAAGCACTGCACAAGACCGGTGTACTTCATCACCACCTTGCCGTCTCCAATAGACACAGTCGGCGCTTGCCTCAATCGCGTCCGGACAACCTCATGAGGGTAGGTGGCAGCCGCGGCGACCAGCTTGGCCAATCCTGCGGAACAGATTCGTCCACCCCATAGTTCTACATCGTCCCAGGTGCCGTAGGTATAGTTGGGATCGGCACGCTTGGCCGACTCCCTGCGTGCAAGGAACATCTTCATCTGCTCGTACATCACCCATTGCAGTGTCGACTCTGTCACGCCGAGGTACGATGCCGAAAGTCCTTTATACAAGCCGCGGACGCCCTCGTGGCGCACCGTCTGCTTGATACAGTCCCAGCTGTTCTTATATTGTCGTCCCTGGCCATTATGGTGTTCGGCGTTGGACTTGTCTAACTGTAGACGTGTCTTCACAAGCCAGATCGGGTTGGTGGCAGTTCCAGTGGCGATTCCGGCGACGGCGGCGGCGGTCAGATGGATTCCGACGGGTGTTTCTTGGGAGTTTGTATAGTTGAAATGATCACTCAAGATCCGTTTCCCGTTCCCGTATACGTAGAAGTTGATGGCACGAGCAGGCACCACCCCGATCAAATTGGGTCCCAGACCCTTGAACAGAGCACGCCAACCTTCATGCACGTGGATCGAACGCAGGATTTGGAACGTTTCGTTGAAGTGCATAAGAGCACTCCGAGGAAGGGATGACAGCGACGATGGCGGCAAGGGATGAGCGGCGCGGAGCGATCGCAGCTGCGCTTGGTAAAAGTCGGATTGCAAACGGGTTTTTAGGACATCAAGTGGAGAGGTAAGAGTCGCAGCGGTCATGCCACCAAGTCTGTACGGAACAAGATGTCAGCCCATGCTACACAAGGTCGTATGGAAGGACGGGGTCATGTTGTAGAGTAGTATATGCTTACCCACCAGCGACAAAATGGGCAAAAGGCTTTGCCTGGTCTTTTTTGTCGGTGCTTCCAGCAGAGGGATGTGGGGGTTGCGGGACAACATCGCCGGTTTCCCTGGACTGGATGATTAGATCCTTGCCGATGTCCTTTTGGGCGTCGTCAACTGCCAGATGCGCCTGCGCAGAGCTGGTATGGGGAGTAGCGGAGAATGGCATAGCAGCCGCGAAGGCTAATCGGAACCGTAGATCAAGAACTATAATGTACAAAATAACAAAAATTAAAACATTTGTTGTGGATGTATCTAGGAATGAGAAGAGAATAAGAGAACGAGGTCGTGCGAAGCTGGCCAGACAATTGTCTAGAGATTACTTACTACCCAGGTACTAGATTGACTGCGAGTGTCTTTTTGTGTTTTTTTTTTTTTTTTTTTTTTTGCCATTGGCGGAGTTCGGGCGGATGTCTGGGCGGCCCCCCGGTTGGAAATTTCTACGCTACTGATCATACTAGTAACTACGCCACATATATAAAGGCTATTACTTGCAACAAAGCAGAAAGGATGTAGAATACGTGATAGAGCCTAGTACTCGAAATGGCCAGGATTTAACATGCTACGTTCCGCATACGTTTGGGTGAAGGCTTCGGTCATTCGCTGAGGAACTGACAGCAAAACTGATCTTCAGGCCACAAGAGATTGGTTGTACTTTGCCAGGCAGATGTATTGTCATTGAAATAGCGCTATTTGGTGTCGTAAGTGCCCTGACTACAAGCGTAACTCGTGGAACACCACCACCACCATACCTCAGATCAGATTCCCACGCGCAAGGTAAGATTCCAGTATTTGAGGACATGGCGGGCGCAAGGCGTCCAATACTTGTCAAATTTAAGGTTCCGGAGCTGCGCGGATAAAGCCAAAGGAAGACAGGCGAATGCCCCAGCTGAGTCTGCTGAACAGGGAATCGAAATTTTGTTTTTTGTTTCATTCAGGGGAATCTATGCACAGGCTGAGTTGTGCTAGTACATCCGAGTACCCTTTTTCGCTTCGTCTCAATGCAAAATCCACCCTTAGATGGCAAAACCCAGAAACACCAAACAACCGCATCGACCTGACCATTCTATTCGTTTAGATGTGGGTGTCGTAGGGGATAGGAGTGATGGTCTCGGGGGCGGCGGCCTCGACGACGTGAGCCTCACGGGGACCGACGGGCTGGCGCTTAAGGTGGAGGTGGACACCCTGCTCCTTGGCCTGCTTCTTCTTCTCGGCGTTCTCCTTGACACGCTTGATGAAGTCCTCACGGGAACGGGAGTGCTTGACGTGCTCGATGCGGATGTTGACGCGCTTCTCGAGGTAGCGGTTGCGGACAACCTTGTAGAGGAGGACACCGACGGAGGACTTGGTGACGTTGTAGACAACACCGGTCTTACCGTTGTAGACCTTGTAGGGCATACTATTCCAGTCTCAGCAAACGATCCCACGCAATTTCAAAGGCAAATCGCAAATCCGCTTCAACACGGACTTGTCGCTTTTCAATGGGCGGAATAAACTGACCCCTTCTGAACGGCACCGTTGACCTTGATGTCCACGATGTCGCCAACCCTATAAACATATCAGATCCTGCACATTATACACAATCACTTCCAATCTTCGCGATAGGTTTCGGCGTACCGGTAGGTCTTCAGGTAGGTCGACAGGCGGATCTGGCCGTGCTCCTTGAAGTTACGGCTGAAGGCATACTATCACATCAAATTGTCGTCAGCGCACCCTTTCCCATCGAGCGGTACAATCGTTGATTTCTTCATTCGCAAACATACCCGAGTGCCGGATCTCAAACCGTGAGAGTGACCCATGTCGGCGGTGTTGGTGGTGCTGGAATTGGGAACTTGTCGACAACGAAGTGCTTCACTCTGCCGCCCTTCCCGATGGTGTAGACTTCTTCGGATGCTTAGTGCGCCGTCCCGCTTATGGCAGGGCTGTAGCCCTAGGCCCTATTGCCTCTTCTAGTTGAGGGTGGTAGGACTAGTCTTAGTCAGGGCGATTAGGGTCTTGGGGCATAAACCCTCTGCCACTAAGCCGGTTTCGGCTCCACTACGATCCACTCTCGCTTATGCTCTAAAACGCAACTTCATCTTCGAAGCTCTACGATTTTCGTGTAGTTTGGTGTATCGACAACTCCGCGACAACGCGCAATTAAGCAGCCATGGCCCCCGTTCCGTGAGTACACGACTTAATGATGATCAAGGCTGAGTCGCATCATTCTAATCGCTTTTGAATAACAGTCGCGTCTACTCCAAGACCTACAAGGTCCCCCGTCGTCGTAAGTGACCATTGTCGATTTGAAATTTGATAACTTGTCAAGGGGTCCGTTCATATGCTAATATCTCTGCAGCTTTCGAGTCGGCTCGTCTGTTAGTACTCTCCGGCCACTGATCAGAAGCGTGCTTCTGTTTATGTCGTGTGTTCATGTTCCTAACTTGTTTTCACTAGTGACTCGGAACTGAAGATTGTCGGCGAGTACGGCCTGCGCAACAAGCGTGAGGTGTGGCGTGTCCAGCTCACCCTGTCCAAGATTCGTCGTGCTGCTCGGTATGCGCCCTTACTTCCCGATACAGTGCCCCAGACATCATGATGGGGCTTGTTCGGACATGAAACTAACTGCAAGTTTAGTGAGCTGCTCACCCTCGACGAGAAGGACCCCAAGCGTCTTTTCGAAGGTAACGCTTTGATTCGTCGTCTGGTCCGTATCGGTGTGCTCGATGAGTCCCGTATGAAGCTCGATTACGTCCTGGCCCTCCGTGTCGAGGACTTCTTGGAGCGCCGTCTCCAGACCTGTGTCTACAAGCTTGGCCTTGCCAAGTCCATCCACCACGCCCGTGTCCTGATCAAGCAGCGCCACATCCGCGTCGGCAAGCAGATCGTCAACGTTCCCTCCTTCATGGTCCGTCTTGACTCCCAGAAGCACATCGACTTCGCTCTCACCTCTCCCTATGGCGGTGGTCGCCCTGGTCGTGTCCAGCGCAAGAAGGCCGCTGCTGCCAACGAGGGTGGTGACGATGCTGCTGAGGAGGATGATGAGTAAATCATTTAAACCGGAGTATGGACGGGTTTCGTTTTGGAACATAAAAATGTGGGGCCTCAACTGTGACTGCAGCATAGCGTATGATGTTGTACGATCATGCCATTCAATGAATAAAAACATAGCCTTCAGGCTCATTTCGAAACCCGAACCTCAACCTTCCTGAGTACTTCTGTAGTAACGTATTATTGTACCCTCGTATTTTCGCCCCATGATCACCGTAACGCCCATTTCCGATCATATCATATCGTAGCCATCCAAACCCCTAGCCAAAGTGAATATCATCCTTCAACGCCCACTAAGTGTTTGAGCGCTTCTTCTGCACTTCTGTACCACCTTCCTGTCTCCTCCAGTCCGTCGCTTTCCCCCTCTTGCTTCTTCCTCTCCGCCTCTTTAGCTTGGGTGATAGCCTCTGACTTCCGTCGTTCAAGGACACCTAGCTCTCGCTCCATTGCTTCCGCCTCTCGCGTCTTGCGAGGCAATGCATTCTGTACTGCGGCAAGCTGTCGGTTAAGCGCAGCAAGTTCTGCCTCTCGCTCAGCCACAAGCGACAGAGTTGCAGGAAGCGGAAGGTTCTGGGAGGATGAAGCGTCTGAATCGGATGCCTGTTTGGCACGCAATTCGGCAATCGTAGACTCTAGGTTCTCGATGGATTCGGGCAAAGTAGAGAGTTGCGTCATCTGCATTTCAACATTGTTGTATCCTATTGTGATCATATAATTGTTAGTATATCTTGCTTTCCCGCAGAGTTCTCGACCGGATTGTAGGTGGAATCGGGAAGTATCAAAGGGAGCATCGTAGCATGAAACACTTACGATTCGCGAGGTCTCGACCTGTCTTCTCCATTTCTTCTATCATCATGCGGACTTCTTCTTTGCTTGCCTTAAGCTCCGCCTTCACCTCCGCTAATTGTGTTTCAAGTTCCACGTTCTCATTATGACCGACTACCAGGGGAGGATCGCCGACGATGGCACGCAGGAACTTTTCCTTCGTCACTTGCTCGACATATGAGAAACGTAATTTTGAGAAGAGTTCCTTCGCCGCAAAGATCAGTATGCGTATCTATCGCAAACAAACAGCATCCGCACCTTGTAGTGTGTTAGGTCGGCTTCGAGGGAAGCCGGTGTGGGGTTATCGATCGCAGAAGCATCCGAAGTACGTTTGGACAAGGATTGACTCTGATTCTCGGCATCAGGCGAGAAGATCGGTTCGCTGATGCGAAGAATCGCGAGCCGCGATTTTAAATCTCCGCTCTCTTTCTGTAGTTGCTGGAGTTGTTCCAGTGTTCCTGCGGGGTTAATATCCGACATAATTTCGCATGCGATGTCTGTGTGGTAGTATGTTGCGACAGAGACAAGGTACAAGCCGATTGACTAGTATGTTCGAACTGTACCGGAGTGAATGCCAACGATAAGCCCCTCAATGTGCTGATTATTGTACCGCGTCGGCAGAATATGCGGAGATAAACAAAAATAGTGAGACCACTGTAGGCGGTGAAGCTCCCCCAGGCAAAGCCGGCAAGTATGACGGACTAATTCGCCATTTCCTTGACATCGCCGATCTCTTATCGGCGCAACAGGCGGGGTGCTCCTTTCATGCTTTAATTGGATTGTACAGAGCTACAGTGTTAATCGGTCCATATCAATCTACATCTACTAGATAACATTCCTCCCCGTCTAGATCAGATCAACCAGTGTACACACTACTTACCTCGGAGCTACGATGCCTCCCAACACTGGGAGAGCGAATGGCAATCCTGACGATGATGACTATGTTGCGCAAGTTCTCGCAAATGAAGCTCGAGACAGTTCTCTGAAGTACTCTGCCCTGGGGATGGGCGCTTATATGCCGAAAAGGTTACTAGCCACTTCCACTGACTCAAATCCACCAAAGCTGACGAGTAGCTATCAGGCCTACAGGTGCTGCTCCCAAACCGAATACGCGATTTCTGCGACATATTATAAAAGAAACAGACAATCACAATCTTGCATTAAAGCGAAAGGAAGAGAGGGAAGCTAGAGAGCGAATGCGGCAGCTACGGAACCAGCCTGCTTCTTCATCAAACGATTCTAGAAAAGATGCCCATGGCGGCCAACCCCGATCAGACGATCGCAAGTCGCGCAGGGATAGAAGGGAAGACCGTGAAGATAAACAGAGCTCCTATCGAAGAAGGCATAGAAGTCGTTCGGCTTCGGCGGACAGAGATCGCTCTCATCGACGCCGGCGGAGGCGTGATTCCTACGGCGAGGATGAAGATCGACACAGATCTTCCCGAAGAATTCATCGGCACCGTTCCTATTCCAGGTCGCGCAGTCGATCTCCACAAGAGAATCGAGAAACGAAATCTCACAGTCGCCACCATCGGCAACGGAGGCGCTCTAGGTCACCTTCAAGGTCTCGTTCGCGATCGCTAGGTGCGAATGTTCGACGCAGGAACAGAGATCGTGAGCACACACGTGTGCGCAGTTCTCACGAGAAGGGTTCCCCAGAGAGGAGTTCTACGAGTAAAATCAAGGCGTCATCGCCGCTGCCCCCGGTAGCTACCCAAGATCAACTGCTAGGATATGAATCGGACCCTCTTGAGGATATTGTTGGGCCCTTACCTCCACAGGCGAATAGCTCTACGAATGCTGCCCCCATTCGTTCTCGGGGACGGGGTGCTTACAGACTCAACATGAGCAACATTGACACACATTTCGCTCCTGACTACGACCCTACTTTGGACGTGCAGCTAGAAGATGACGATGAGAATGCTGGTAGCAAGCCCAGCCGCCGCCCTGTAGCCGGCCTCATGACCGGAGATGATGATTGGGAACTCGCTCTTGAAGCAGTCCGTGACCGAGCCCGTTGGAAACAAACAGGCGAGGAGAGATTGCGCGAAGCTGGTTTTGACGACGCGTTTGTGAAGCAGTGGAAAAGCAACATTACGCCCACCACAGGGGATTCTGAGGGTAGGTTAGAGGATGTGAAGTGGTCTAAGAAAGGCGAAGGTCGAGAATGGGATCGCGGAAAGTATGTCAATGAGGATGGGCATATTGATGTTAAGGCTTCTTGGTAGTGAGGTCCACAACATAAGCGTAGATTGGGTGGCGTTTGGAAGCTGGGATTATTGCCATTGGGGAATTCTCTTATTTATTTACTTAATACTTTTACACATAGTATCCTATCATGAATTATGATGCGATGAAGAGCATACATGAACCCTGTAACTAAACTCTAATCCGCCTAGCGCCCGAATGTACACGAAAATATATAATAACGAGGGCCCATAACAGAATACTAACTAAACGAACACCAACCACAATAGTATAAACAAACCTAGAGTTAAATTAACAACCGCAAAAGAACTCAACAACCTAAAATAGACCGACAAACGACAAACGACTATAAAACGAGGGGAAAGACAAAATGTCTAGATCTGATAAGATCCCAGATCCATAGACACGGCACCAACGCCAAGAAACCTTCTATTCCGCGTTTTTGTCAAAGTGCGGAACGAACGCCATCCATTTCTAATTGATTTTCAATATCACAAGAAATCCACATAATCACATCATTGGAATATATCAGCCGTCAAGAAGTTGATTACCTACTTCAAATCGATATATTACTAAATGCATACTACGTTATAATCTATTTGCGACAGTATCTTATAATAAACCCTGTATAGCAGACGGTTGTAATATCTTCCGCGATCTATATCTACTATCTACTTCCCCTCTTTACTCGCTACTTTTGCCCCTCACATTACCCTTGTTACAACCAAGAGTAACAGCACAATGACTGATCAATTCGCTTTTGATTATCCCTCGCCTTTGGTGGGCTATGAGGGCTTGGAACCACTACCTGTGTAAGTATAGTATATTCTTATTGTCTTGTGCAAGATAATCTGGGATATTCTACGATGAGACTAACAAAGGTCGTATAGAGAATTAAATGAAGATGGCAAATCTATCAAGAACCCCCAACACGGTATCCTAAGCAAAGCATACGAGGACTTTCCCGATCCGCTGGCAAAAGACCGACGCGGGGGATTCGATGTTCATATCTACCATTTCCAGGTTCGTTTCTTTCTATTCATTTTGTCAATCTACCCATGTTGCATAGACCGAATGAGTGGTCATTACTGACGTGGTCATAACCAAATAGAATAATCCCGATCAAGTCGCATACGCAAGGGCTCTCTACGAGCGAATCCGTCGTGAATGTATAACCTACCCACCCTTTTTCTGTTTCCGCGCACTGTCATGAAAGATAAGTGGTTACTGACTTTTATATCAATAGTTCCCGAGCTACGCATGTACCGATTCTTTGAAGGACCACTTGGACCTCACCCCATTGCCATGTTCGAAGTTAACCTTTTCACTCCGGCGCAGTTTGGAGCGTTCATTCCCTGGCTTATTATTAATCGGGGACCGTTGAGTGCGCTGCTTCATCCAAATACAGATGAGGAGGAGGAAGAGCGGAACCATACGCAGCGGGCGACGTGGCTGGGGGATAAGATTCCGTTAGATTTGAGGATTTTCAAGTTGATGAAGCAGGCGGAAAAGAAAAATAAGCAGAATGGGAGTGCTTTATGATGCTTGTTAGAGGGGCCAGTTGGATGCTTGGTACCTGGGAAGAATTCTAAGGGAGGGGACTGTTTATCTGTTGCTTGGCTTTGGACTTTGTGTATATACGTTATGGGCATGGATTGTATTGACAGATTTTGTGCAGTTGACATGACCGGAATGTCTGGTGGGATGCTGTTGTAGGGTATTTATCGGATAATATAGTACCTGATGTCAGTAGGCATACTTTGGGATAGGCGGGTGATCACTGCAGGGATGGTGGAATTCCCGATGAGATCACGGGATGACCAACGTGACCTGTCGGTCACAAGCCACGTTCGACCTCGGATTCTATTCATTGGGCGTGCTTATGTTGTCTCATACAGAAATAACTTTGGCTAGCCCCGGGGGGCTGAGAGAGTCTCCGAAAATCAGACTGCAGTGAGTTGAAGATCCTGATAAAAGGATAAGGCCCGATCCGACCAGCTCTAGGCCGTGCGTGGTCCCAGAGCTTGAAGGCATTGGCTCTGGTACCTATCAGTCAGCCGATTTATGAGACAGGAGTGAATCAATCGGATGCGATGACCCGGGATGCTGGAGGTAATCGGAGGGTCAGCTGCGGCAATGCATTCTGGATTACTTTCCCACTTCAGTTCCTATGACGGGTTATTGAACCCGGTCTCCCGTGACCGAGTCTGAGGGGAGGTTCAAAAGCTTTTTAAACTCGGGAGGCACGATGTTACTGAAGGAAAGAGCAATGCGTAGGAAAGACGACCTGGGAATGTTTGATTAGCCCAAGGCACGTTTACCTTAGCAACTAACTTTCACCTTACACCACTGGGGTCAAGATGTGGTATCCAACTCTCTCGTGGCTTTCCTCTCTCCAAATACCCGTACTGGGTGTGATACCTCATCCCGTAGAGGCAACATTCTATCTCTCTTCACGGGATGTGACGGCAGAAACAGTGCCGAGTTATGTATTGGAATATGGTGAGTCACGCAATATCTTTTACGCACAATATTCTAACAATCCGTTAGCACCGATGGTCTGGTTACATAGAGAGGAGGCATACATGCCCTCTGATATTGGGGAGCAGCTTGTACACACCACGCCGATGGTGGATTGGAAGCCTATAGAGAAGGCCCCGTCGGCGACAACTCTTGATAATCTTGACCAGCTCAACAAATTTGGCAACACGAGCGTTTATTTAACGTCAAAGGAAGGAATCGATGCTGACCCTCAGCCTTCATGGCTCAGGGGCATCAAACCTGACCAAGACGGTAGAACGCAGGATGCAGTCTCTTCAACCATCATTCTTCGTGACCACGGAGATGGGACCCTGGACGCTTTTTATTTCTACTTCTATGCGTGAGTGATATCCGCATATCAGTGCTGATTCACATCACGCTCACCATATTGTAGATATAACCAGGGAAACACAGTTTTAGGAATGGAGTTTGGGGACCATATCGGAGACTGGTTAGTCACAAGGTTAAGAGGCAAATCGATTTCAGAAACTGATGTGGTCTCGACAGGGAGCATAACATGATACGGTTCTCCGAGGGTGTCCCACAGGCAATCTGGTATAGCCAGCATGCTTCGGGACAGGCGTTTACGTATGGAGCAACGGAGAAAAATGGCAAGCGGCCGATTGCATATTCAGGGAACGGCACCCATGCTAATTATGCCATTTCTGGGTATACACCCTTATGCGTTTTCTCGGTCCTAGATAATATGAGGCTAAGGCTTGACTCAGGAAACATGATCACACTATTCCCGGCTTCAATCTCCCTGATGGACTGATCGTGGACCAAACTGATTCGGGTACACTGTGGGACCCGATTCTGAGTGCCTATGTATATAATTATGATGCTTCTGAGGAAACATTTCAGGCCTATGATTCTGGATATCCGGTCAACTGGTTGAATTTCAACGGCCGGTGGGGAGACGATGCACTGCCGGGAGGGCCGGAGCTGTTTGGACAGAAAAAGTACGTTGCGGGGCCGAATGGGCCGAAATTCAAGAAACTGGTGAGGGACAAAGTGTGCCCGAGTAGCCCATGTGTCGTTCTTCCTTTCCGGATCTGGGAGAATCAGACGTTGGAAGAGCATGGACAACGAACGGAGTCAGGTTAGCATGTACGACGGATCGACTGCCTTTGCAACGGTCATTGTGCATAGGCTGGATGTGGGGACCTAATCTCGGGGATTGTGACCCTGAACGGACGTGTTGAACATGTTATATAGCATTCGCTCTTTTCATTTGCAGAAGCACAACGGACCAATTTCAATTGTGTCACATATGATGGGGATCGACGCGACAATTTGCGATCGCAATTAAATGCCAGCCACCCAATGAACCACCGTTATTCCTGTAGTTAATTAAGAACCACTAACTAATGTTTAGCGCTGCAAATAAGATTACCTGGAAGTCTCTATCTAGCCCTTCCAGGCATAGTGTCATATTTTCCGCCCACGCCTCAGGCTTCTTCTGGACAGTATCTGGAGTATGGAGTATCATCCGGTGTGAGAGGAGACCTCTTTTCTTTCGCAATGAATCGCATTCTGATACATCAACTGCTTTATCGTATGAGCAGTCAATGCTGGAGTTGATAAATCCTCGCTTCACCTGAAACCGTTGCAATTGACTCCAATGGTCCTAACTTGTGTCTATAGCCCCTACACTAATGTGGATATTCATTCATGTCTACTGAGACACTCATAGATAGTAGACTTGGGGTTCCTTTGGTGCTGACAGATTCACCCTTACAAGTAACAGCACCCAATGAAAAACTTAGGAGTTATGTTTAGTCACCGTTGACTAGGTATCCCGTCGATTTATTGCCTGGCCGGTAGCTTCGTCATCAAGTCTATCAGAAATGGATTAATGATAGCGAGGAACCAATGCAGTCAGCCCTGCCTCATGTAACTGAGGGGTCCAGAATAAGCCTTGCCAACAGGATCCCGTTATTTAACGAACGTCTTGGCTGTAGCTATTTTGAAATTGAACAAAGCTGAGAGCCTTCACTTATCGCCGAGAGCCCCATCTGTTTGCCTTATTGACTTTTTCATCTTACCTGAGGTAGACTACGACAAAGAGTCGGCCATGGAAACGTACAACGCCAACTGTCACCGTGGCGCGTCCGATTTTCCTTCCCCCCAGCGCCGTTGAAGACCATCAAGATCAACCGATGCAATTGCTCTATCTGCACGTAGAACAGCTATCTCCTGGTGTACCCTCTCCGAACGGACGTGATATTCCATCGCGGAGAGGACCAGCTCGCGGAGTATCGACTCGGGAACCGGACGAAACCGCACAAATTCTGCCCTAACTGCGGAACATCTGTCTTGATAGACTTTAAGGAGTCCCCGTTTGAAAAGGAAAGAGAAAGGATGCCAATCAATGTAGGTTGTTGTTTCAGAACCCCGCTTTGCCTTGCTTGGTAAGCTTCGGTTGTCGGTGAGTGTACTCCGTACTTATGGAGTTCTAATGGACTTCCAGATCCACACGATTCAAGGCATTGAAGATGTTTTGGACGAATTAGACTATCGGGCCGTGGACGGGAAGAATAGACTTGGACCTCCGTTATTCCATTTGAGCGCATGCTCGACCCGTCACCATGGCCATCATTGGCACTGGTATCCATGGTTCATTTGCAGGGGTCAAGTTCTGAGGACTGAAACCTTGTAGGGAAATTGCATCACGAGGGGGATGGGTCTCTGAAGTGTAATTGGCAACTTCACCTACGAGTGAGTCGTTAGTTTGGAACAGCTCACAATGTGGTTCATGAGAATTGGCTCCGAGCTGGAGCCAATTAAACGTGGGTTGCCAGCTAATTTCGTTTCTTACGGTATCGATACTCTTGTGTATTAATACCAGGTTCCAGGTCTCGATCCATGTTGTTGTTCCGGTTATACAGGTCCATGGATTTGGATCGATTGAATTGTGATTTCTAGAAATTTGCTTTAAAAATGGAAGCATTTCTGATTAACCCACCGCAGGGCGGGCGGAGATGCATGGCATCTGCAGCACCCTCACGTTTAATGAGCTGAGGCACGTCACATATCCACGTGTGGACATTGATCATCAATTGATCCGAAAAAAGGGTGCTTTAGTCTTTAGTCTGAAAAGACGGCCGAGATGTGGACCTTACGTAATTCCGTATCGTACCATAGTTAGTTATAGGCGGTATTGATCTTTCCATGGATCAGAGGTACTTACTGTACAGTATGTATGTACCTATTCATTGTTTGTTTACTTTCAGATACTCGGTAAGTATATCACGAGAAATCCCACTGATGAGGTAATTTGAACGAGGATCGCCCATGGCATCAATTGCCTGGTTCGCTCTAAAAATGTTTGTTTGCCTCCAGGATTCCCAAGTATAGCTATCATCCTGGATCCAAGAACAACACCCCCCTTTTTCAATCGCAGAGCTACTTCTAGAGTTGAGTCCGGAGGGTACTTCTTAGTAACTTTACTGTAATCGCAAAACCGGCTAGTGTCCCCCGACGACAAGAGCAAAACGGCAAGCACTTCATCCACTCAAAAGCATTGTTCGGCGCCCAACCTAACCTAAAAGGCACTTAGAGCAGTGGGGGAATTCTGGAAAGCCTGCAGCTTTGCTTTTGCGTTGCCCCTGAATCGCTTCTCCGCCGTACTGAAAAAAAGGTCCCCGTCCACGAGGGGGAAAAAAAAGAAAAGAAAAGAAACGAACAAAGAGTAAGAGCTCCAGCATCGGTGAGCTCTGGCGTTCCGACGAGCTGAACAGTCACCACACAGGCAACCTGGACCTGAATTCGCGTGTGCTCGCAGAGAGCGAAGCAAAAGTGGTCCCCGGATATTGGCAGATCGGATAGAGGAAAAGCATTGTCCTTCTAATATCCGTTCTCAGGCCGATCATTATCAGTCGTTCAACATTCTCTCATTTCGCTTCGTCTTTTCCACTATTTCTCTTCAATTTCAATTTCTTTTCCCCTTTTCTTTGCGTTTCATATTAATGCGCCGCTTAAGTCGGACGCTGTGAGCAGGCTTCTTCACAACCTTCTTTTGGGTTTTTTCTTTTGCCCCCTTGGAGCTAAGCTCGAAGTACAGAAAAAAAAAAAAAAGAAATTAAAAAAGAAAGAAAAAGAGGGAAAACGGAACAGCTGTGGTTCGTTTGAGCTATAGCTTCACCCCCAACAATCGCTTCGATAGCGCTATAATTTGGTGTCCTCTAGCAGAGACATCAGGCCTGTCTCAACAGACACTTGCTGGGCTTGTGGATGTTGATTAGTCGTCAACCCCAATCTGACGTATTCGGACATTTATCGATTTTTGAGTTCGCCGCTGAATCGTTACCGATTGTTGTGCCCTGACTGGAATGCAAAGAACTCCATCGCGTCATTCGAAGGACTCTATCACGAAAAGAAAAGCTGGCGCAACGGAGCTCCAAAACACATACATATAACTTAGCTAGATTGATTTGAGTGCGGCTCGTGATAGCAGACCGTTCCGGGATCTGTAAGTCCTCACGATAGCACATTGAGTGAATATTGGCAAAAACCCAGGAATCTTTTATCTGAGACAAGCCATTCACAGTTACCCCACTTTTGCGCCAAAGTACCTCCGAACCCCATCCGTGTTACCAACGATCGGGTGATTGGAAAGAGCCACCCGAAAAATAAGACCAATGGCCACTGCAACTTCTGGACTCCGTTCCCCGGGACACCAAGATCCCTCCGATATTGAGAACGGGAGTACCAACAAAGATCAACGCAGAAATTCCTCTTTAGGTTTTCTCCGTCGCCCTAAGTCCATAGAACCACTCGGAAGCAAGAGCAAGAAGAACTCCAAATTCCAAGCAACCGAAGAGGAATTACGTCGACAGGGAGCAATGTTGAAGCAACCTCCTCGCCTGCCCTCTCTGTCTCCCGCCCCAATTCTGGAGAGTTTTGGAGGCGAAGAGCGAGGGCACGCCAATAACGCTGCCGCGCCTTCGAACAGCACCCCCTCACCCCAACTACAGCAACCTTCCTCTCGCAACTCGATGAGTACCGACTGCGACCCTTACGCACGCACAGAGAGCATGACACACCGCGGGCGTTATAGCTATGCGAGCAGTGCCGTGAGTGCCGTCAACAACCCGCGTAGGCTGCGTCGGCGTAAGGACCCTACTCCGTACAAGTAAGGCCCTTCCTACCCCTATCCTTCACCCCAGACCCATATTAACTGTTCACACAGCGTCCTTGTCATTGGCGCCCGTAATTCGGGAAAAACCGAGTTTTTGAATTTCCTGAAAAAGTCTTTGGCCATGCCAGCCCACAAGCATCCCTCTCGCCCCGCCGAGGAAATGGAATACCAAGATCGACATGCGCCTGCCAACCAGGGCTACACGTCTGAGTACCTTGAAACGGAAATCGATGGAGAACGCGTCGGGTTAACGCTGTGGGACTCTCAGGGGTTTGAGAGAAACATTGTTGATATCCAGTTGCGTGGTGTGACCGGCTTTCTCGAAAGTAAATTTGAGGAGACCTTGAGTGAAGAGATGAAAGTCGTTCGTTCACCCGGAGTGCGGGATACCCATATTCACTGCACGTTCCTGCTCCTCGACCCCGTACACTTGGATGAGAACATCGCGGCCGCAAAAAGGGCTGCTCAAGGAACCCCCAAGGCTTCAGACTCGCCAGTCATTGGTGTTTTAGATGAGAATCTCGATATTCAGGTGCTGCGGGCCGTATTGGGAAAGACCACTGTGGTCCCCGTCATCAGCAAGGCTGACACGATTACTACGGCACATATGTCGTATTTGCGGAAGGCGGTTTGGGACAGCCTAAAGAAGGCCAACATTGACCCCCTTGAGATCCTCACCCTGGAGGACCAGGAGGAGGAATACACGTCTTCAGAGAGCGCTGACGAAGAGGAAGAGACATCCGAGGACGCTGGGGACGACAAGAAAGATCCCGGCTCACCCTCCACCAAGAGTCAAGGATCGGGAACGCAAGCTTCGCCTCAAATTCTGCCTTTCTCTATCCTGTCCCCTGATCCCCACTCGCTGGAGGCCGGTGACGAGCCTGTCGGTCGTAGATTCCCCTGGGGGTTTGCGGACCCTTATGACGCTGAACACTGCGATTTCGTCCGGCTCAAGGAGTCCGTCTTTAGCGACTGGCGTACCGAACTGCGCGAGGCCAGCCGGGTAGTCTGGTATGAACGATGGAGGACAAGCCGCTTGGATCGGAAGACTCCCGTCCCCAATGCTGGGCCCTCGAAGAAGGTGTATGCTGGGAGGCTGGGCCCCCTCGACCAAGGCCCTCGAGTACGATAGTGGCCCTCTGACTCTGCTGGATGCCGCTGGCGAATGAAGTGTCACTTTATGATGTGTATTTCCATACGGGTACCAGCCCTCTCTCTACCTACCGGATGCACGCGATCTCTGGGTCAGCTCTATCTCAACCGCTAGTTCGGAAGTCTGGTTGGTCCGAGACAAAACAGCCCGTTGCGTGCTTCATATGGTACTATTCTCCACTTTCTATCCTTTCTTCTTGTTTTCTTATTTTTTTTCCTTCTCCCTATCATTCTTGTATGTGGGACAAACCGAGCTCCACAAGGAACACCTTTAGGCAAGCCAGATGGCCGACGGGAATATGACCTTTCCTGTCTGAAGGATTCTGGGGAAGAGGGATACAGCGAAGCATACCTGTATTTTCTCTTCCGGGATCCCCACCTACTCCATCATTTGTCTTTTGGTACAGTTTCTACTGGCTCCGTTTGCCTTGAAAGCATAATTGACAGAAGCGGGTTGAATTGTGTTCCTGATATCCCCATTATGTGATGCCCTGCTGACACTCCTTATACCATTTATGTTCTTATTGATATTACCCCTTGATGTTTCGACGTCTTTGATTCTGAGCCCCCGACCGTGACCTATGGTTTTATTTCTTTTTTCGACGTATTCCCCGTTGATTATTTCCTTATCCTGGTTACTTTGAACCCCAATTTTGCCCCTTTCTCCCCTTACTTTCAGGACCTGTATTTTTTTTTGACGTCCATTGGTTCCCGTGTTAACGTTTGCGGCCCTCTATTGCTCTGCGGAGAGGGGTGGTTTTGAGAATGGAATCATTTGTACCTTTAAAGATTTTGATTCTTCCCTTTTGCGCATGTCGCGACCTTTGCTTGATACCAACCAAATTGCCATTTGTCGGCTTGAGTGTGTTACTTCATTCTCGGACCTAGAAGCTCACATTGGAGCCACCGGGGATACCCGCAAGGTAGGTAGCCGTGAGCTAGGTACGTAGTCAACCATGAGGGAGATGTAGCACTGTTGCCTATGGGGAAGATCACATAGAAATGGGGGGCTACGCAACGTGGTACCGCTGAATGTGCCTGTACGATCCAAACATATAGCTACACATACTAGTAGTAGTACTGTAGTAAGTCGTATTCAGGATGCACTGCAGAATGCCCTTGGATCCACACAGTCAGCGGCAGGTCCGAGGACCAATGACGGGCGGGGATACAGCGGCAACTCCGACAAGTCACAGTGTCCAGAGTGAGGTGGGGAAAACCTACTTCCCTGCCTAAGGTAAACACTACTACTTTCCAGTACTAGTTAGTACTGCTGTCATTCGTGAGATTTGACCGCCTGGCCAGTGGGTTTGGCACCAATTCTCGTCAGCTTCATAGGTTGCAGTAGCTCTGGTGCGGCTCCAAGAGGCGGTAAGCCTTGATTCGTCCCTATTCAGTACGAGGATTCGAACTGCTCCTCTGTCCATGATCCAATGACCATGAGGCGCATCTTTGCTTTTTCTTTTCCTTTTTCCTTATTCTTGTTGCGTTCGAGGAGGCGCCGCGCCATGAGACCATTCGATTGCAATTTCACCTGAACTGGGATGCGACCCCGATGATCCCTACTGAACTAGTTCTGATTATGCCCATCAGCCTCGGCCACAACTAAATTAAATTCAAAGATACTAGTGGAGTGTGCCTGGTGACTGGCGCTTCCATCGCGCTCTCCTCATTTCCTGACTGTTTTCCCTACCATTCATTGCCCACACATTATCCCCCAGGCACTAACCCATCTCCCGCTGTTATTTTTGTTCTCGCTGGTCTGATTATATTACCGTCGTTCTGAGATCGTGCCTGACCCTGCCGGGCCCGAAAGCACTAATTTAAGCTTGAAATCGCGCGGGGTGTTGGAATAGTCGTGAGCTTTCGGTTGGTCCCTTGCCGCGATCGCTGGTTCCAGTCGCTTGCCATCCATGTCTCTCCAGGCCGACGACCCACGGTCGCGTGGCCGTTCCAAATCTCGACAGCGCTCCAGTTCGCGCGCTTCTGCCCTGGGGAATACGTACCTGTCTTCCGAACCCGCAGACGAATACCTGCGAGCGAGATCAAGGAGCCGTGGCTACCGGACCAGCGCCAGCCATCTTCCCTCTGGCCCTGATTTGGGTCACTATACTTATTTACGCGATAATACTGACCCCTCGCGGTCCCCTAACCTTCGTCCGGTTCGCTACGATGCTCCCCCGGATGATGTCTACTCGGAGTCGGACGACGAGGGATTGGCCTATGGGGATATTCCTGATGGATTCGAGCGCAGCTACTATGGCTACATGGCTACTCCCCGGACCTCGTCATCTCAGGTCAACGGTGCAATGATGTCCGGCGCGCTGAATGGAGACAGGCGCGCCGGAAAGGAGCCCACCTCAGGACGCTCCAGCGAGGAAGCGCTTGGCGGTCATCCTAGTTACGCAAAACCGGGCGCGTTTAAATATGCGACGCCCGGTCAATACCTTCATGCGCAACCGGACTGGGCGCCTGTTCCAGAGTGTGAGCGCCCAGGGTTCGTACCACCTTCGTCGCAAGCTGACGAACAATACATGCCGGGTGCGTTCCCGCAGCCGGCGACGACCGCTGCGCCGGCGTTTCCGATGCCTCAGTATGCGAACCTGGAAGCACAGTCGAATCCTTATCCATCATGGGGCGGTCGTCCCGTCTCGATGTCTGGTCCTCATGCGTACGCTCCCAAGGTCAGTTCTCCGACCCATAAACGCGCCGTATCAAGCGACACCACTGCGCAGACCCCGTACGCCAACCCGCCTACTTTCCAGTACGCGCAGATCGACCCGAAAGTTCAATATACCTCTAAGGGCGCATCGAAGCAGCCTGTGTCATATACCGCGACACCCCAATACACGAAACCGGGCGAGGCAGACAGGGGTCAACCGTCACAGTACGCAAACGTCAAATACTCTGCCAATCCGCAGTTCTCCAAGACGCCTACCAGCCGGCCGGAGAGCGGACAGCAATATGTCGAAATCGTGCCCGGCGACCGGACGGGCACTCGTTCGAAGAGCCACTCCGTCTCCTCGGGCAACAATCTGTCGGTCGCAGGCCCCGATCCCGGCCTTCGACCGGCTAGTCCGATGCTGGAGCCATACAAGGGGACGTACCAGAGCATCTCCCCGATGCCGTCTCCGATCGTCATTCCTTCCAAACGGGACGAAGATGTGTCGGACCTAGAGCCCCTAGATGGCGGCTCCGACTCGAGTGGGCTAAGAAAGCATCGGAGGAAGAAATCGAAGGACGAAAGGGAACTGAAGGAGCCGAAAAGTGATCGCTCCAAGCGCGAGAGGAGCCGTGTCCGACATGAGCGACCTGGTTCGCAAGAACAAGCCGTCATGCTGATCGAACCCAGCACACCGCGCAAGAAAGTGTCTTTCTATGACCCCGAACCCGATGCCATGACCATGCAGGATGCCTTATCGCATACCCGCAGCATCGATAGCAAGGCCCTCATCCGCGTGCTGCCCCGTTTGACCAGCGAGGAGATCTTGGACCTCCGGGCGGAGTACAAGAAGCATGTGAAGCTGCACGGGAAAAGCGTCAACCTTGCCAAGCATATTCGTTTGAAGCTGGGCAACAGTACCTTTGGCAAGGTGTGCTATGCGACTGCATTGGGCCGGTGGGAATCTGAAGCATTCTGGGCGAACTGTTACTACCAGTCGAGTACGTCCCGGCGTGAGCTGCTTATTGAGTCACTGTTTGGCCGGAGCAATAGTGAGATCCGTGCGATCAAAGAATGCTTCCGCGACTCGCGGTACCTTGATAGCCTGGAGAAATGCATGAAGGCCGAACTAAAGGCCGACAAATTCCGAACAGCTGTGTTAATGGCACTAGAGGCAAACCGGCAGAGTGAACGGGAACCCCTCGATGGCGAGCTGATCGAACGAGACGTCCACGAGCTGCACAAGGCGCTGGTGTCGCGACATGGAGGCGAAACCGCGATGATTTATATCATTGTTCGCCGGAGCGACTCGCATCTGCGAGAGGTTCTCCGCTTGTATGAGCGGATCTATGGCCGGAATTTCGCCCGTGCTATGATTTCCAAGTCGCAGAATCTTGTGGTATGTATCCTGCGTGATATTATGGTCACTTTTATATATATATATATATATATTTGTCTTTCCCCTTATTATAGGATTCTGATTAACTTGATGAAACAGGGCGAAACTCTTGCGCATATACTCAACGGAGTTATCAACCGACCCATGCGTGACGCTCTTCTTCTCCACCAGGCCCTGCGGGAATCGCGGACGGGCAAGGAGCGATCGGAATTGTTGATTTCTCGACTGGTCCGATTGCACTGGGAGCCGCGCCATCTGGAGCAGGTCAAAAGCGAATTCCGTCGGAGATACAGAGAGCGACTGGAAGAGGCTATTTTCGAGGAGGTATTGGCGAGCAGCAGCGGCGATGACTGGGGGGAGTTTTGCATTGGATTGGCGCGCAGTTCCAAGGAGCTGTCGAAAAAGGGATAAAGAGGAGTCTGGTTACGACTTGACGAGTTTATGGATTTTGTGCTCATGATTCGATGACAATTTTTTGGTTATGGTTACGCATGCACTGTATAGAACAAAGGGTTAAGCAGCCAGGAAAGGTGGGGAAAAGAATAAAAAAAAAAAAGGAAAAAAGGAAAAGAAAAAAAAGAAAAGGATAAAGAAAGAGGAAAAACCGGGAAGGGAAAAAAGGGGGGGAAGAAGAAAGCTGGATGGATTGTAGGAAATGTGACATTAGTTAGTTGTGTTATCAGGAGAATTTAATGGCCCTATAATAATAGTATGGATTGTTACATGTTGATGGATTGCCCGACTCCATTAAAATCTGCAGTTCGCCATTTTTGTCCGCGGGATGTTTATATACGGCTGAGTTCAAAATTGACGACCAGGCAGCCATGATAGGAATATATCTACTACTAGTATGTACCTATAAACTTCACTGATCGGCAATTTGTCGTATGGCCCCCTTACAGAAACCACCGATAATAGCCTCACCAGATTTTATTCTTCGGTGACTGCGTTGCCTCAGTGTCCTAGGAATCAAGCGGTCAGCAACTACGACTACTACCGTAGCTAAAGCAAGAATCCATAGATCCATGTTGATATCTGGGACTGATACGAACAAAGTATATACTAATTCACATACTCACACTTATGATATGTATGTCTCTGACGTGGAGCCACTCGCGGGAAGTCAAACTGGGACTCAAACGTTGGTTCCTGCGGCAGACACGATGGATCATGTGGGGTGGAACCAGTGATGCTGTGTTTTTTTCTCCTCCCTTAACATTTAGTCTAAGAGTTTGATTGGGAAACACTAAATCTGCAGGGTAAAAGGAGGTCACGGTCACACTGCAGGTTCGATAGACGCCTTGCCACCTGATACCATCACAATTGTCGGTCACACGGGACTGACTACTACTACTACTACTACTTAGTAGGCACCGTAGTATACCAAAGTCTCTTTAGAATAGTAATAGATTGTGTATAGATGTTGTAGTCATGTAGGATTCCCTTTGATATCCCCTGATCGGACGGCAAGAGTGACCCCACTTCCAAGTATTGACTCCATCTTCAGCTCGATGTATCACTTTCCTGTTTAGGGCACGGGAGCATCACTGACAGGCCTCTGCCTCAGGCCATGATTGTTTCTATTGTCATTTCGACTCCCCCAAATCGAGCTGCAGATCTTTCGACCCCCATCCCGGTTGATGCAGTATCTAGTTCGGCTACCGGAAGACATCTATTCTTAGTCCCTTATTAGAATTGGGGTCATCCTCGCTTCTGTTTCTCACCGCATTATTATCGCGCAATGAAATTGATACGGATATAAGATGTCTGCGATGCTCTCTTCCTCGCGCACCGAGGTAACCAATGTCATATGCTTTCCCCTCAGATCGCTGCCGAAAAAACTAACTCGGTCTACCCCATAGTCACCAGCCACTAGCGCTTCTTGGGCCTCTCCTTGTTTGCTCAGGTGGATCTGAAAGCCAGGACTATCATGGTTTAGTGTCGGGTTGTCTTCATTAGATCGCCTGCAGCCCCAGAGTGTATTGGCCTAGGACTGGTCGAGTCCAAAGAGGCTAAGGATAAGGTACATACTCCCACTCTGTCGACCCTTGCTTGTTAATCTCCGATCTTGTCTCCTGTCCAATTATTGGGACTTCTAGAATTCCGTGTTTCTTTCACCTGTCGGGCAGGCGGATCGAGGCCGCATGAGTTGCTCCCCCACAGGGACTGACAGGTCAGGCGATATTGAGGGAGTCCCAATCATGCGCGTCCTCATTCCGCACTCCGTTTCTAGACCCTCATGCAGCGTGCTAAACTTCCATAATCCGTCTAGCCCCTCTTGAATTGTCTCTCCTGCCTTCCGGTATGCGGGCTGGACCAACTATATAAGTGTGCCTGGCATTCCTTTGGCATTCTTCAGGCCCACATTCTCGGTGGCACGTTTTTCGGCGGACCTCGATCGTTGCTCGTTCATTTTTTTCAAGACAACTTAAAATTCCTACGTACATAAAGGAGGATGTACCCTGTATGAATCCCTCGATACGGACCATAATGCATTTTCTCTCGTTTTGTCTGTCGGTGGCCTCTCTGGTGTCTTACGCAGGAGCTGCGTCAACCTTCTCCCCTGCGAGGCCACCTGCCCTGCCCTTGGCTGTCAAGTCGCCGTACTTGAGCACATGGCTGTCTGCGGGCACGGATGGCGGTAATGGAGGGTATCTGGCCGGCCAATGGCCTACCTTCTGGTTGTGAGTAGTCCCGAGATGTAGTAATTCAAGATATTCATCTTTATGGTACATTGACTAAATCACGTCCCTGGTGGCAGTGGCCAGGTAAATGGCTGGGCGGGTCAAATCCGGGTCGATAATTCGACCTACACATGGATGGGGGCTATCCCTAACACCCCTACGGTGAACCAGACTTCCTTTGAGTACACCTCGACCTCGAGCGTGTTCACGATGCGTGTGGGGGATATGGTAGAAATGAAAGTGAAATTCCTTTCTCCTATCACACCAAATGATCTCCGGAGACAGTCACTCGTGTTCTCCTATCTGGACGTAGATGTCGAATCAATTGACGGCAAAGTGCATGACATACAGGTGTACGCAGACATTTCGGCCGGTAAGCAAGAAAACAACCGATCTGAAACCGTACAAATATTCGTCTAACAAGGCCTTAGAGTGGGTATCTGGGGACCGAAACGCCATTGCGCAGTGGGACTATGGTGTCACTGATGATGGCGTCGCCTATCACAAGGTTTACCGCCAAACGCAGCTGCTTTTCTCCGAGAACACGGAGCAGGCAGAATGGGGAGAGTGGTACTGGGCAACAGACGACGAAAATGGTCTGAGCTACCAGTCCGGACCGGATGTTGATGTGCGAGGAGCATTCGCAAAGAACGGAGAGTTGGCCAATTCGGACGATAAAAATTATCGTGCAATTTCGACCAATTGGCCCGTGTTTGCCTTCTCCCGCGACCTTGGCTCGGTGAAGACGTCTGCAGGCACGTTATTCTCCATTGGCCTTGCGCAGGACAGTGCCATCCAGTACAGTGGTAAACCTGAAGGGACAACGGTGATGCCTTCACTCTGGAAGAGCTACTTCAGCACTGCGACTGCTGCGGTGAGTGATTTACTGCTGTGTTTCGGACCTAGAACATAATCTGACAATCCATGTAGCTTGAGTTCTTCCATCATGATTATGCTGCTGCGGCTGCACTATCGAAGGATCTCGATGACCAGATATCCAAGGATTCCATTGAAGCCGCTGGACAAGACTACCTGACGATCACCTCCCTTACGGTGCGTCAAGTCTTTGCTGCAGTGCAATTGTGTGGGACGCCCGAGGACCCCTACATCTTCATGAAGGAGATCTCCTCCAATGGCAACATGAACACCGTGGACGTCATCTTCCCCGCCCACCCGATCTTTTTGTACACAAATCCCGAGCTCCTGAAACTGATTTTGAAGCCAATCTATGAGATTCAAGAAAATGGAAAGTATCCAAACACATACGCCATGCACGATATTGGAACCCACTACCCGAATGCCACCGGCCATCCAGACGGCAACGACGAGAAAATGCCACTGGAGGAGTGTGGAAACATGGTTATCATGGCGCTCGCATATGCCCAGAAGGCTAAAGACAACGACTATCTCTCACAGCACTATCCAATCCTCAACAAATGGACGACATACCTCGTGGAGGATTCTATCTACCCCGCGAACCAGATCTCTACGGATGACTTTGCTGGCCCACTAGCGTAAGTGATGTCCATACGCGAGATAGGCGTCGATACTAATAGAATGTACAGAAACCAGACCAACCTGGCATTGAAGGGAATCATTGGAATCCAGGCAATGGCTGTGATTAGCAATACGACTGGACACCCGGACGATGCGTCTAACCACTCCAGCATAGCCAAGGACTACATCACAAGGTGGCAGACACTAGGCGTGGCTCACGATGCCAATCCTCCGCACACGACGCTGTCGTACGGGGCTAACGAGACTCATGGTCCGTTCGCTGCTCAGGGTGCATTTACAATGCTGACTTTCTCCAGGGCTTCTGTACAATCTGTACGCGGATCGTGAATTGGGTTTGAACTTGGTTCCTCAGTCGGTCTATGACATGCAGAGCACCTTCTATCCGACTGTGACAGAGAAGTATGGAGTGCCGCTTGATACTCGGCATGTGTATACCAAGGGTAAGCTCGATGTCCCTCTTGATGTTTTAGCATCGAATATTGACTCGTCCCCAGCGGATTGGGAGCTTTTCACAGCCGCGGTTGCGTCCGAGAGCGTCCGAGACACGTTCCACAAGTCGCTTGCGACCTGGATCAACGAGACCCCGACCAACCGTGCCTTTACGGATCTTTATGATACCCAAACTGGAAAGTAAGTGTTTGCAGACGGGCTACTTGGGCTTTGCTAACCAATCTAGTTATCCGGCGGGCATTACGTTCATTGCGCGGCCCGTCATGGGTGGCGCCTTTGCATTGCTAATTCTCGACTAGGAGGGATTCACAGTATATTTGCTTATGTTTGCTTCTGGTGCGCGAGAAGGGGGGGGGGACACTCGCTTACTTTGTTATTAATTCTATTATTACCATGGCCGTTGGACCAGACTGTGACCGTTGTGAATAGCGCATTGCATATATAGTATTCTTATTTGTCCGCAAATACAACAGTGTTATTGTACTTGGGTCAAACAAACAGTTGCAGGTGTAGATAACAGATGCTCCATCAAAGGAACTCTCTGGGCTGCAAAGCTGTTTTCATTCAAGCATATATAAAGGTCGTTTACGGATCTAATCATGCTTATACGAGTGGTTATGGCCATTTATCGCAGATCGTAAGTGGACTCGACCGAACCATCCCACGCATCAAAAGCACGAATAAGGTCTGCCAAAGTCAGCAATCATCCTCTTCACACGCCCCTCCAATGAAGAAGAGAGAAAAGGGAAAAAAAAAAAAAAAAAAAAGACATACCATAATACAAAGCCATGGCCTCCAAATGCACATCAATAGCCACCCTCTCATCGACGGTATGAATATTCAACGCACCCCCAACCCGCGACGGACTCCACCGATAAATATTCCTGGACAAATTCCAATAAAACCTCGTATCAGTATTGCCCGTCATGATATCGCCACTCACAACCACCGTCTTCCCCTTCAAACTGGGCACCGACTCAAACACCGATCTCGTCACCCCAGAAAACCGCGTCCAAACAGCATCAGTCCCCGTCCCTGTCGGACTCACAGGCGCCGGCGACAAAGACCCGCTCAACGTCGAAATCGTCAAATGGTTCTCCTTCCCTTCTTCCTCCCCTTTGTTTTCTGGGAATGCCGCCAACGTCAAATTAAATTTCTCCACAATTGGTGACACAATCCGAACCGCCCGATCCTTGACTTCTTCCGGCGTCTGATGCAACGCTACCCGGTAATTCACTATCGCTTCAATATGCTCCGGTAACGCATTGGTCTTCACCCCGCCGTGGAAAAGATCGGCTGCTTGCGAGGTTTGCAAGATGTACCGGAACTTGTCGCCGCGTGAGCGGGCTAGTTTCTCGGCCGTGGAGACGTGGTCATTTGATTGGAGCGCGGAGGCAAGCCAGGGCTCGACGCTGGAGGGTGAGTGTTGCACCTGACATTCGAGTTTCTTGCGCGAGGGGTGAGAGTCGTCCAGACGGGGTGTGAATAGTTCGTTGTTCTCCAGGGTGTAGATTATCTCCGAGAGGATCCCGATCCCCGTGTGTGCTGGTGGAACTGAACTGTGACCTCCTGGTACGGAGAGCGTGAAGACGAGATCTACGCTGCCTTTTTCGGATACGCCTGGTAGGGCGTAGATTATTCTGTCATCACCATCTTGATCTTCAGAAGAAGCAAAAGAAGAAGAAGAAGAAGAAGAAGAAGGAGCAAGAGTCTCCAACCCCATTCCCCCCTCATCAAGCACAAACTCCACTCCGTCCTTCCCATAAACCCCCTCCAAATACTCCGCAATAGATCCCGCGCCCAGGAACCCATGCGACTCCTCATCGAACCCAAATGCCAGCAACACCGTCCGGTTCGGGGTCCAGTCCTGGCTTAGCAGATCCTCGACTACGGAGAGTAACCCGATCAGCACGTTCTTGCAGTCGCTGGCTCCGCGGCCCCAGAGCCAGGTGCCGTCATAGTAGCCCTCGAATGGGGGGTGTGTCCAGTCGCTTGCGTCGTTGATGGGGACGACGTCTTGATGGGCGGTGAAGAGGAGGGGTTTTAGGGTTGTGTCTTTGCCGGTGACGGTGTAGACCAGGCCGAGGCGGTTGATGTGGGATAGGGTTGCTTTTTTGTGGCTTTATTTTTTGGGGTTATCTTGATTAGTTTTGGTTGGGGTAGTGTATGGTAAGATAAGATACGGACATACACAAGAGGGAAAAGCTTCTTTAAAAGATCCTGGAACTCGACAAATGGTGCGAATCCCTCGTCATATGGGTCTTTCAAGTAATCTGTCACGGTGGTGGGGACTTGCACGGCCCTGGAGAGTCGATTCGCCTGACGAGCCCGGATGGACTCGTCTTCGACGAATCTGAGGGCTGGGAGGAGACCATCTTCCGGAGGGGAGACCTTAGGAGCTAGTGGGCAGATATCATTGTCCGACCAGGGAGTCGGATTGAAGACTTGCTGGGAGGACAGGAATGGAATTGGGATGCTGAGGGATGTTACTGCTGTGGGTGATAGGAGACCTATCAAATGAAGGGTTTTGAGGTGCATTTTGAGGGTTTATTCCATGTATTCTCTGTCTTTAGACAATGGTATACATATATAATTGTGTTGGGTTATGTGTATGTACTGAGGTGAAGAAAATGGAATAGAATTGAATTGAATTAAAGTGGGATCCGTGAGATATATATCCTTATTTTAGCACTGTCGCCATTTCCGTCTCCAATTGGCATCGCATGGCAACGTTATCACTGCTAGTCAATTGATTGATCCAATGGACTCCGCATTCTTCTCCGCTTTGGGAGTGCAGGACCTCGGATAAGAATGCATTCTCAATGGTGCAATCGCCGATAGAGCGGATTCGCCCGCCTTTTAGTCTGCCCTAGTTTTGCCGGTCTGGGAAGGTCGATGCTGGCTTAGATTCGTCTTGACAGAAGCTTGGTTTGGAGGTGGGTTTCTTTCTTTCTTTCTTTCTTTCTTCTTATCTTTTATCTTCTCGTTGCCGATGTATGTGCATATCTATCTTGGTGGGAGGTTGACCTGTTCGGACACAAGACCGAGTCGGAATTGGGTGTTTGAGAAAACAGTTTCTTGGCCTGTTTTACCTATGAAATCCTTTTCTTCCCTTTTTCTAGAAAGGAGGTCTTGTTCGTGTCAGATGAACTTGGTTATATTGGGGGAATTTATGATGTGTTTCTGGTTTGTATCAAATTTTTAGAGGTCTGTATCAAAGGTTTTGACACCAAATTATTTGAGATTTTTATAAAACAAAAGAAGAGGAGGAATCTTAAGGGCTTAGTAGAAATCTCAGACATCGGCCTCGTATTTGAACTAATTTCGTTCATTCTGGCTGTATGGTAGGTAGGTAGTTGAAGTTGTTGTTGATGTTCACTTTTGACGCGGGACGCGTTGCGCCAAGGTGTTGTTGCAATATGCACATACATACTTTTGACTCACTATGGTATACTATAATTTATACAGTCGCGAGATATAGAATTATCTTTCTTGTTTATATATAAATAAATACTATCCAATGGTCTTTCTATCTAGATTATGGAATATGGAGTAGAGCCAATAAATCAGAACCCATGGTAGGTTGGACCCAAACCCCAACCTACACAGTTTATGGCATTAGACCACAGTCCCAGTCGTGATATCCATGGACTGGGAACGGTGATGAAATATCCCGTGACTTGTGAGAATTGTTGAATAGCCACTGTGGTTCTGTGCAGATACTACAGAATGGGCAAATTGTAGAAGATCTACGATCTGTATATTAACAAACTTATCATGTCAGATTCATGCGGCAATTTCTGCGAACAATAAATAAATATGCACCCTTCAATTAACAAAACCAATTTTTAAGCCTTGCTCGAATTCCAATCTGCAATCGCATCCTTGCCGACCTTATCCTGGATAATCCGATGGCTCAGATCCCAGAGGGAGGCTCCCAAAGTAGGATCAGAGGCCTGGCTCGTTTCCTTCCCAGGCTGTGCCGAATCAGAGAAATAATAGCCGTTCCAACTCTGTTCCTCAATCTCTGGGCTGGTTGCCGCCCAAAGCGCACTAAAGGCGCCCTGTTCCACATCGCGACCGATAGCCAGCATCGCCGTTGTGATCACCTTTCCCAGAAGGCCAGGATATGCGTCCTTCCACTGTTGCTGCATGGTTGTGTTGACCTGAGGATTCCGTTATCAGCTACCTAGAATGTGCAATACCATGTAACCGTTGAAATAGTAGACTCACCGCACCAGGATGTACCGAAAGTACATATATGTTATCTTCATTGGGCTTAATCACCCGATCCAAAAATCCATACTTGACACCAAGGATGATGGCCAATTTCGACCTCCCGTATAATTCAGTGTTGTCAATATCGGGGTTATTGATCTCGTCCAGAGATCCAAAATGGACCACCTTCGGGGCAGCTCGGTGCTGCTCGGAAGTCTCCCAGACAATGCGAGGAGCAGGCGTGTCCGGCAATTTAGATGTTTTTCGTATGAGCGGGAAGAGTAAGTTGCAGACGTAGAATTGGCCCGTCCAGTTCACTTGGAAGTGGCGGTCAATCTTATCATGAGTTTCGCCATACTGGTTTGCGTTGATTCCGGCAGACAGGATGAGCTATATGAGGATATTAGCACATAAGACCGGTGGCGTATCAAGCGGAACATACTAGGTCCAGCCGCTCCTCCCGCTCACAGATACCGGTGAATACTTCTTTGATCTGCGCTAGGTTTCCCATGTCGCATGGTATCCATTCGATCTTTGCGTCCTGGCCGGCTTCCTCCTTGATCTTGTCGATGGCTGCTTGGCCTTGCTCTTCTTTGCGATTCACCATAATCACTCGTGCTCCATTCAGCACGAATGCACGGGCGACCTCATAACTGATAATCTTATCAGCCTATTTATTGGATTGGAAATTTTGCTATAAGTGAGTGTTAGACTAACCCGATACCCAACGCCCCTCCGGTTATCAGAGCGACTCGACCGGAAAGGTCGTGAATCTCCTTTTTGGGGCCAATTACTGGCTTCAACACAGATTGCATGGTTGCGAATTAGTTTTACTGATTACTTTGTAATTGTTTATTCTTTAAATCCTAGAATGTGAGTTGGGTGAACGATTTATAGAAGCTGGAAGTTGGTCGGTTCAGCCCTATGTGCTCAAGTTGATGTCATACTATGACGCAAGTGGAACACGATAGCAAGAAATCCAGTCAACATTTTGTATCAGATTTAAATGCATCTGTTGGACGGTGTCTGTAACATTATGTACTTGAGAAATATTGGTCCGTGGTATATCTATCGGTCCTGTCTACGTTCTCAACTCCGGAAGAACTTCCCAGCGGGACGGTAACGGTCCTTGCAGAGCTAAGCTTATCGAACAAAGTACTTTTCCAAAGGAATATATATATATATATATATATATAGGTAATGTAAAGTAAAGATGGGTAGCGTTTACAATATGGCCTGCGATATGTCTTGCGATATGTTAGCGTAGCTAAAAGGCGAATGTTGGACGTAGACGTATTTAAACCTTGGTGGAACTGGCCATAGTTGAATGGAAAGGACTTCTGGGAAGTCGGGTCTATTGCTGTCGGCCGGCCGTGTCGATAGTGTCGAGCACGCACTCCTGGCCGTCGATAATAGTCTTGTGAATAATTGTTTACTATAACAAAAGTTCCATTGTTTATATACTTACTGCGTAAGCACTTTATTCTCTCGGATGATCAAACCCTGATAACTGCTTACATAACATAGGTCAAGCTCAAGACTTTTACTACGTACAATTTGTACCAGGCGACGAGGGGTAAAGAGAAGGGTAACTGCATCGTCCGTCGTTCTAGAAGCATGAAGTGTCTGGTATGCTTGCAGTGGGATATTAATATCTGGCCAGGAAGGAAGGGATGAGCTCGTGGCCTGCGATGATATCCCTTTTGTTCTTCGAGAAGGGCTGATTTGGAATTGGTGGGTGCCAGACACTATAAATGTCTTGGTGGCGCGGGTGGAGTCACTCGACGTGTCTGATACTACTACTTTTTACAGATGAGACAGGATATTTATGGTTTTCGGACTTTATGGTATTTGTGTTTTTTTCTCCTGTGAGATCTGAAGTCCGATCAAGATTTGAATTACTATGGATTTGTATTGTACTGAAGAGTAGGACAGGACAAGGAACAAGGGCTCCTGTGATCAGGTGCCGATCCTTGTCGGCAGTCAATTCCATAACTCAACCCGAACCATTCTTGCGATCTTCGAAACAACTTCTTAACTTCTCAAACATGACACTCTCGCTACCACACATTCGCATTTCTTTCCCTCCCTGTACTGTTTTACCCACACTACACTGACAGATGGAGCAGTTCCGAACTCTGCGGGATTTTACTGGAGCCATTACGGAGTGAAGACTCCCCAGATGAGAGACCGGATCCACACCAATGACGGCACCGCGTCTCTCTTCCCCCCCGGGAAAAAAAACATAATAATCGATAGTGTCTCGCGTGGTCAGTCTCAGAAAGCAATAGTTATGTCGATCTGTGACATCACCGCGTTGACTCCCAGTCTCTAAAAGCCCAAGGGAGTGGATCACTGAAAAAAAACCTACGTTGGCCCTACGCTAAATTGCCCGATCACAACTTAAGCGACATGAACGACCCATGAAACGGAAGTAAGGGATTGGCTGAAACGCCTTGCCCAGCGGGGGTTTCAGTTTGTCGATCGACTAGCGAACTAGAGTTCACTCAGTGAACTCCGTTGAAGGGGAGAAAAACGGAAAATACTTGAGTTTAGTGTGTACACTCTGTACGGGTCGTTTCTTCTTGCGATCTTCCCGATCGGCATTCTGTTGCCGTTTCATTTCTGGGTTTTGGGTTGGATTTGCGGATTTTCCCAGGGGGTTGGATTTTTTTTTTTTTTTCCCTTTAACTCTCTTCTTCCTTTCAAGGGTGGTGGATGAAGGGATTAGATTATTTTTATATTTGGGATTGTGCCCCGTTGCTTGTGTGGTTTTTTTTTTTTTTGTTTCTGTTTCTGTTTCTTCTCTCTTTGATTTGAAGAATATTTAAACTATCTTTAACCTTCCATTCTTTGTTTGTTTCATCTTTGATCACTATTCACTCTTTTTTTTCCCAATTTATAAATAAAATAAACTAAATCTGCCCGGTGCCGAATCACCCAAAAAAAGACATATATAAACAGACATTCACTCAATCAACACATCACCCATCAAGACAAAAAGAGGAGAGGAAAAACAAAATCCAAAATGACAAGGACAATAATCAACCTATCCATCTTCACTCTCCTATCTCTTTCAGCGCCAGCGCTTGCCTTGAACACAGCCTGTTACAATGACCTGGGCAATCTGACTCCCTCGCATTCGACAGAATACCAATCCGTGGCTCTCTGTCAGCAATTCTGCAACCAAGAGAGCAAGCCTGTTTATGGTGTGCAAGACCAGAAATGTTTCTGTGGAGATACTCTTCCTCCACTCTCTGCTAAGGTTGAGAATACGGAATGTAAGACGAGATGTCCTGGGTATCCGGTTGAATACTGTAAGTGCTGTCTTATCTATACCCCCAACCCTAACCTCCGACAACCAACACACAACCATATCCCTGAGAAAGGAAAATACAAGAAACATAACTAACAAGAAACCAGGCGGCGGCCAAAAAACCTACACAATCGGCTCCACCACGAAATCCCAGCGCCGCGCCATATCCGCAACCACAAACACTGAAACAGACAAAGACACCGAAAGAGAAACAGAAGCCAACGGCATCTTAACCGCCCCCGACGTCGACGAAGGCGACTCCGACCCCCTGGCCTCACTCAGCGTGAACCCAACCATGGTGAAGACAGCCAGTAACGGCCCTTCTACTCCTACCGGCACTGATACTCCCAAGAGTATACTGACTGCTCCTTCGGGGACTGCGTACCCCAATCAGCCGGATGTTGTTACCAGCCCTTCTTCGACCTTGGCTACTGCGGTGCCGACGGGGAGTGCGAAGGCTTCGGCGTCGGCTTCGGTGTCAGCGTCGGCGTCTGTGAGTGGGGGGGCTACGCCGTCGGCGAGTGTGGTTAGTGGTGGTGCTTCTTCTGTGATTTCTTCTTCTTCTGCTGGATGGGGGGCGGTTGTTGGGCTTGTTGTTGGTTTGGTGGGGCTTGGGGGTGTGTTTTAAGGGTGTGCTGTTTGGGATTGTGAATAGTATTGTGGGTGGGGTTTGTTTATATGGCTCGATTGTGTGTATCTTGGTCTACTTACTGTCTTTTCCTTGTGAGTTCGCTGGTCGACTCATGGCTTTACTGCGGTATTTTGTGCTGGATTCTTGTGCACGTTGGATACCCGATCCGCTCGCTTAATCATAATATATTGTTGAACGATATACCATAGAATAAATACACAATTGATTAGAGGACTATGGCAATGCAACGAAACCAGTAAACACAAAATAGCTTCAATGTTGAACCACGACACTCGAAGAACGCGCGACTCGCATTAGGGGTATCATTCTGGAGAGGGATATTACAAGACTAAGTACGAAGATGTAAGGCTGTACGACACTATGTGGCAGTAGAAAAGACGAGCAGATCAAGTGTTATCCTCAGCTATCAAGCCACGTTGATGCCTTTCGCCGCGAGCATGGCCCGGTCTTTTTCTTTCATGGTCACGTGCTCGAAATTCGAGGGAAGAGGTTTTCGGTCTCTTGTTTGCTGTTAGCTTCATTCTTCGGATATCGATACGAGAATAAGGACATACTTAAGGTATCTGACTTTTATGTTTCTCGCTCTGTCCTTGAGCTGGACTTGGTTTCGCCCTTTGATGCGGCTCTCGCCCTCCCGGACTGGCTGCGCCTCGTTTTGACTGGCGATCTTGCACCACCCGCTGCCCTTGGGTCCTCCGAGACCGACCTCTTCGATTAACCGAATCAGTCGCTTGTCTTCGGCCGGCGTCCATCGCACTGGCGCCTTAGTCGATATGACTGTGTGTCTCGCGCTAGAAGACACAGGGACAGGCTTGGTACTCCTGGGCGCTGCCTCGGGTGATTCAGCAACGGGATTCGTACTCCCACGCGCTGCCTCAGGGGATTCAGGAACGGAGGTTCTGCGTGTGGTCTCTTCAAGACCGCTCAGCAGCTGGGCTGCGGATTCGTCGTGTTCTTCGATTCTTTGGCGTTTGTTCTGAGGCCGTGCGGGCTTTTCTGCACGCTTGCGTGCGGTGTCGACGGAGCGGTTGTAGTTGCTGAAATCGTCGTCGCTCTCTTCATCCTGGTCCTCTGAATCATGGCGTCTTCGTTTCTTGGACTGCAGTCCGACGTGGCGTCGTTCGGCGCTTTGTGGATCGGCCCCTTGGCTGATGGGGGAAATGCGGTGCGCGTTTGCTTGACGGTCGATGAACCGGGACGCCTGCTCGGGCTTTTTGGCTGGTTGTGATGGGCCGTCGTGCTTGGTTGCTTTCCACAGCTCTTGAATGGAGGGCAATGGGCGCGAGGTGTTGCTCCTCCGTGGAGGGGTTGTATCGCGGCGTGGCCTGGTTGCTTTCCACAGCTCTTGACTGGACCGCATTGAACGAAAGGCCTTGCTGGTCTGCGTTGAGGTTGGCTCGAGGCGTACCTCTGTTGCGAAGAGTCTGGTCCTGACCGGGCTGAGAGTTGCGAAGCGAGGCTCGCGTGACCTCCTCATGACGGGACTGTGTGACTTCTCTAATTGTGTGCGTTCATCAACAAAAAGTTCAGACTCGCTGTCTACGTTGAAGTCCTGTTCGTCATGCTGAGGGAGTGGTGAAGATTCACGGAAAGCTGATACTTCGACATGCTCCTCGGTAGGCTCTTCGATGTGTTCTTCGGTAGGCTCTTCGATGTGTTCTTCAGTAGGTTCTTCGATGTGTTCTTCAGTAGGCTCCTCGATGAGTTCTTCAGTAGGCTCTTCTATGGCTTCTTCGGTAGGCTCTTCGGCAGGCTGCTCGGTATGTTCTTCAACAGGCCCTTCGACGTGTTCTTCGGTTGCTTCTTCCAATGGTGCTGGTCGCGATTGCTGGGACGCTGGTAGGGTCTGGCGCCGAAGCTGCGATTCGATTTCCTTATGGATGTTCCCTGGGGCTGGTCTCGCGGCACCGTCCGATTGTCTACGCGCCTCGAAGTCCTTGATGGACACATGGGACTGCTTCGATCTCTGCGCTATGCGCTCAAGAGATGATTTGTTCAAAAAGGCCCTAACTAGGTTAGCCAGCTGCTGAGCTGATACAAAGCTTCTAAACTCACGGTTTGCCAGATTTTCTCCGTTCCTTGGATTCAACCCCTCTCGGTGTGTCTTTAGGAGTCTCGGGTGGGATCGCTGAATCTCTTCGGTTGTCGGGAGAAGTAATCGTGCCCCGTTCACTCCTTTCTTCTGTATGTCGGGGAGCCAAGCTAGAGCGACCTGCCACGCTGCTACTACGACGCTCCTTTGCGTCAATTTCGGCGAAAATTTGCTTGCGTGCAGATTCTGCACTCTGCTGGCGGCTTAAGTCGTGGTCGATTTCCTCACACCGCTTGCGAATCCATCGAGCTGCTTGCAGAAGAAAGCTCCGCCAGGGGTAGGTGGTTTTCAGCTCGTCGATATCAAAGGTGCCATCTTCATCTGGCAAAATGACGAGCAATTCTTCGAAGCGATCGTATGCTGCCTCTCTGAACTCGTCAGGAAGAGACCCATCAACATTAAGCCTTGGCAAGTTGAATCCACGCATTGGAGCATTGCGGCTATCAAACGGTTCGTGAACAGGCACATCTAGGAAGAATCCGTCTTCCAGGATGAAGTTTGGATCGAAGCCGTGTCCATGCTGATGATACTCTAACTGCATGATCAAGGACTGAGTGCGGATCTCTAAGGCGAGTTGGAAGGTGTCCTTTACAAGCGCGCTTTCACCGGCGGTATTCCGCCGGCCGTTGACCAGATCACGCATGAAAGGCAAAGGAAACCGACCCTCGACGTCCCTTATGGCCTTTTTGAAGCCGGTTGAAGTGCCACTAGCCAGGAGCACCTCAAGTGCGAAACGAGCACAGTTGGCGCGATGGAGGATAGGTTCCGCGCTCCAGTTCAGCTCGTGCCCATCCTTGGTCAAATAGGACGAAAGGGACTGGCTAGCTTGCGTGACGTCGATATACGTCCTGCCCTCGAACCACCCTGGCTGGTTCTTCAAGGCGTTTTTATGAACGGCCAGACGTTTGCTTTGAGTGTTCCTGGGATCTGAGAGCCGCTTGGCCATGTTGACGATGCTCTTCAGATCCGCGGAACTAGGGACCAGGAATTCAAGAACCTCCTTTGCGGATCGCTCTAAGCCTGGAAGAGATTCGAGCATCACCTCGGGCTCCAGATCATCCTGGAGATCCTCATCATCCTCATCGTCTTCTGGATCAGTCTCTGCGTCAGGTACGATAATGGTGGAGCCTGACATAGTGTGGTTGTGCGCATCTTCAGGCGATTCAGGGATGACCTGGCCAGCACGAAATCCCGTTTTCCGGGATGACTTAACCGGTGATTCTTCTGTCACGACGCTCAAGTCTATCGATGGAGATGTAAGTTCCCATTCAGCGGGAGCGTAAAGAAGTGTACTTCAGATATCCCCCCCCCCAGTGACAGCAAAACAGAGGATAAAAAAACAGACGGATACACATCGAATCATAATGCAACAGGAGGAACATATGGCAGAACAGGACTTGACATTATATTTCCGGTTTCTGTGTCAACAAAACAAACAGTACTGACCATTTCCGCTCATTTTCCCTTTACCCTTCCACAACTTGCTACTCTTGAGAGAAGACTTTAGAGCAGGGATATCTTCCATCGGATGAGCTTCAAGCTCCCGACTCTGACTCCTCGTCCACCGTCTCCTCGGTGGACTCCCCTTCAACGCATGGATATCCTGTTGCCCAGCACCACGCGTAGCAATGCGAGCCATATCCAAAGGCGGTCAGCAGAGCGGACTGCACCCCAACCCACTCACCGCAGGTATACAGAAATGATATTGAGCCCAAACAGGTCGTATTATGATGAAAATGATGCCCAAGTCGATGGGAATCGATGGCTGTGGATGATGCGCTTGCTGTGGATGGAAAAAGGGAACAAAACAAAGACTGCTGGGAAGAAGACGAAGTGGCGCGTTTGAGGTTTAGGGTATTCTTATGTAATCCGCTTTGGATGCCTAATTTGGCTTTGTTGTTGCCTGAGTGCCTTAATACGGTGACCCTAATGTTGACCCTAATGTTAATGCTAATGTTGACCGTATGACCTCAAACTTGACCCTGCCAAGCACTGCATTTCGTGTCATGGTATTTTGCGCCACCAGTTGCTCACCTTATGAAAACATCTGTAATGATTTTCTTGAACGTTTCCAAAAATGATAGTACCTGTCTTTTTTCATTGAGATGCTTTGCGGGAGTGGAACACTGAACGTATGAGTCAAACACGTTATGGCTCAGGTGATTTGTTGCCTCCGATGTCATCCCGGAACTTTCACCTGGAGGTTGTTTGTAGGACCATGGCACAGCAGATGAATGACCAGAGATATGATCGAATAATGTGACTCCGTCATTGGCTAAAGGATGGTTTTGATCTGAATCGTACCTGTTAACTACATCATGCGTGTTACAAACGTTTCTGTGGTTCCTTGCAAGCAAGACATTGCATTGACTATGGACACAAGGTTTGTATAGACGTCGTACTTTTACTTCATGGAAGGTCCAAGGCAAGTGTGATGCTTACTGTGTAACTGTGCTCAAGCAAAGTCTTGTCCATCATGATCTCATTTCACTTGTTCTTCATACGTTATACCCAACATTTTACGTACTGGATCTCTGATCCAATTCTATTCAAAGTACACCGGGACTTACTCATCCTTCTTAAGCACCCTCTTCGAAACCAGGGGGCTTCCATTCAGAATCTTCTCAAAATCATGTGCATCGAGACACGCCTGTCTCGAATTCAGAACGGAAGTCTCCGCACGGGCAAAGATATCCTGTTCATATGCGGCGACGGAAGAACGAAGAGCGTCCAGTGTGAACGATCTACACCTCTTTGTTAGGATACCGTTTCAATCATGAACAGAATTAGACTGGGAATGGCATCATACTCCCTCGACGTAAGTTCAATCCTCTTAACCAGATCCTGTACATCCACGATGGCATTATTGGCGCCTTCACCTCTGACTACATTCCTTCAGTTAGTAAATAGCCCCTTCCCGAACTAGAAAGAAAAGGAGAACAAACACATGGTCATAGTATGCGCCGAATCACCCACAAGAACAACCCGAGGATGACCCCTTTGCCGCCGGGGACTGAAAATCCAATCCGCGACACGGATCGAAACCACCTCCGTCTCATCTGGTACCTGGTGAATAAGAGACCGGAACGGATCAGCCCAGTTTGCTGTTAGAGATTTCATGAGGGCAATGCGCTCCACATTAGAATCGGGGACTTCGATGCGCTTTGATTCAGCCCAGGAGACGATAAGCTGGCAGTGGTATTTGTCTGTGCTGTCGGAGAAGTTGTTGGGGGTGTCGAGGACTATTTCTCATTAGTATCTGTGCTTATTCTCTGGCTAATCATGATGATGGTGATGGTGATGTAGTACAGCTGAAGAAGAGATACACGTTGGTATCTGGATGTGCGCCTTGGAAGATGAAGGGGTCGATTTTCTGGGCGCCTTTCATTTCCTCAGGTGTGTATAGTGCTGTTGCGCCGAGGAGTTGGACGGGTAGGGGTTGCATTTCGTGGTCGTTTGGATAGAGGATTTGTCTGGAGAGGGACCGTGATCCGTCGCAGCTGAGGAGGATGCGGCCTGTACATGATGAGCCGTCTTCGAAATGGGCTGTCACTGAGTCCGGGGTTGATTCGATATCTTCGAGGGATTTATTCCACTGTCATTAATTTCAAATATCAATTTCCGTTTTTTTATATGACATTGTCGTGTATCGTGTCTATATCCATGAAGCCATGAGCCTCACCTGCACTTCAATCCCACTCGTCAACAACTGACGCATTCGCACCCGACTAACCCGAATCCGCTCCGCAGCAGGGACATTATAAAGCGCCTCCCCAGACTTCAGATCGAAGAACTGGTAGCGACCTGTATCACCGCGCGCAGCAGCCTCCTTGTTAACGTACGTCTCTGGCAGTTGCGTGATGATGTCCTCCGGGAGTAACTGCCGCAATGCGGGCAATGCCCAGTGCAGAGTGAGGCCCCATCCACCGCTCCGTGCGTCGATGGCCGAGTCGCGTTCGAAGATCTGGAACGGGACACCGTGGGTTTTGAGATACTGGGCTAGGATCAGGCCGCTGATGCCAGCGCCGACGATGAGCACGGGGAGTTGTTCGTCGGCCATGGTTGACGCTCGGGTCTCTCTCGATCTATCTATCGATGTAGGGGAAAGTGGGATGAATATCCCGCTGATCCTTGTCTGTTTCTGGCCGCGAGATAGAGAGAGGGGTGGGGAGGGGTATCTTAATCTGTTGGGGTTGGGAGATAATCTAGACTCGTTGGATGGTGCGATATGGATATGAAGGTGGAACTGGGTAGAAAGTAAGTAACTAACGTCTGGCCCGAAGGAAGAGAATCCCGGCCATAGTATATTGGCTGCGTGCTATAACGATGGTTTATTAAGGTTGAGCCGGTTTATTTACTGTCTCTGTGCCTATTTGCTGCGGCCGAAGATTACATTGACAGCGTCCCCACTCGATTGAGACACGGCTAAGCATTTAAAACTTAAGCAAAGAGCATTCACGAGACGGACGGCACGCCGATATGCTTGGGCTCATCTTAACCCGCTCGGGATAAACCCGGGAGATCCACTGGCGTTGACTTCCACCCGTAGCGCGAGCCCTAATTATCTGTCTCATAATCTCATTCCTCGAGGATCACGTAGGCTCTCCCCAACCCCTGCTTAGTGAAACTTACACCGGAGTCTCCTCCGTCGGACGAGGTCGTATTAACGGATATCTTCGGAATCTTAACCAACCCTCAAACATGCCCCCTTGCCTCGATGCAGTATTAGTGCTTACTCTGGCCGTCTTTCCTGTACTCCCTACCTAGTAGTAAGTACAGAGCAAATAAAAAGACTCATACTACGATAGTCTAATAAATGAAACATATTAATTAAAGTCATTATTATACAAGACTAACTACACTATCCCTTTAGATACCTTGCGCTCTAATGACACCCGCACTTCCACCGTCATCTCGATCCCCCCATGGCCAGGCCCCGAACTATCCATGATTAACTCCTCGCTAGGCGTTCGTCTCGGATGGGCCGGCGCCGACGCAGTCGATCGCAATTGAGATCGTGGATCCTTCCACGATTCCAACACATAATGACCCTGACTCTCGTACGCTTTACTATTCGATTGGAAATCCCGCACCAGCCCCTTTAACAGCGGTGCTAAGTAGGGAATGCAGGAGATGATATTCTAGAAACATGTTAGTTTTGGCTCATGGATTAACCTTAGTTATTCTTTCTTTTCTTTTTACGCCGTTCCCCCCCCCTGCAGATACCTTGTACGTAAAGAAGTAAAAGAGGTAAATTGGGGTACTTACACCCACATTAAACTCGATCGTGCCCCAAAGCACCAACGCAGTGGAATTGCCGTCCCCGTAAGCTACACGGTGGATCTGGGTTAATCGCATGATCGAGCAGATGGTCGTGAACAGTCCTAGGAGGAATAGACACACGACGCCCGCTTTCTGGGCGGGTTTGATCTTCAGTCGGAGCAAGAGCGGGATCGGTAAGAAGATGATCATGAGGTCACAGATGATGGTGAAGATGGCTAGCCCGTAGAATGTGCCCCCGACGGGGAGACAAGTGCCTGTTATATCTGTTCGCCAGGCGAGTTGGACCTGTTATTCTTGTATCAGTGGTGACTTTTTTTTTTCTGGATTAGGAAATGAGGAACATACAGGATTACAGTTGAAGATTAGAGCCAGTGCGCCGGCGATGTGCCCTAGTGTGGAGATGATGAGTACTGTCCAGATGAGGACTCGGTAGAAGGACAGTGATGTTTTGGTGAGGAGACGTAGATAGCTGAGGCAGAGCGAGGCTTTGAAGCCGGCGATGCCGATTTGGTAGAAGGGTCGACCGGCATAGTTGAGCTTGTATATGATTAGTTTGAGGGTCTCATAGAGATTGATGCAAGAAGGTATAAAACACTGTACCTTTTTATAGGTTGGTAGGTTTTCTTTCGGGCGCAGGTTGAGTGGCAGTCCCAGGCCGTATCTGCTTTCTGTGGCTGTGAGCGCTCGCCTGTTACATTGCTAGCGATTACTTACGGGAGATACATAGAGCGCTGTAGATGACGCTGAAGAGCTGGATCAGGTTAATGACAACGCCTCCACCAAATCATCTGATCTTTCTATGAAGAATGCGACTCACCATACTCATCACCATCACATAGTCCGCAGTGCCTAGTCGACGAGCGTGCGCCCGAAGACCCAGCCGCAGACAGACGGTAATGACCATCAAAATAGTCAAGCTCAGACAGACACCCAGAATCTCTCGATACTGGGACTGAGCCTCGACCTCTGGAGCGGCATGGTGCACCCAGCCCATCGTTTAGACCAGCATTAGGTAGGTATATCGACGAAAGGAACGCAGACAAGGCATCAAGAAAGGCGCAGAGAGTATCGGGAACAGCTATTTTAACGCAAGACTGCCTAATATGCGACCTCTGCATCATGACACCCAATGCATACGTCCCCCCTTGCACCCTCGTCCTCCACCACCTGCCCGTCAATCTTGTTTGCTTTTTCTGGAAAAGGCTAGACATCATTCCAAGACAAGGATGAGACATTCCACCGAGCTCGCATGGCGTAACCCTCGTGTAGGTGTCCTCCGCAAGGAATGCACGTTGTGATTCACGAAACAGACCATAATCAAATTATAATTATACCTAATCCTCTAGGATTTAACTACAAATTAAAAAAAAAAATAAAATAAAATAAACTAAATCTTACGATTTCCGTAGTCTGTCTAGCTTTGTTCAGCAAAACCCACTTCCCACCGCAAGTCTCACCCAATGCACACACACAAACACTAAAGCAGTGGTCCATTTAGGGCAAACGCATGCAGCAAGGACCCAAAGCATCGAATGCCTGGTGTCGCGCAAACCATTGGCTTTGACGGAGTTAACTTCAATTAAATCATAATTATACTTCTACTTCCCTAGCCCAATAGAGTTTTGCCAGGGTTAGTTCTGACTGGCAGGACTGACTCGGAGGTTTTATTTTCTTGCGCTGACACTGGTAGCATTTGCTTTCTTTTTCTTCTTTTCGTGTCCTTGCCTGCGCTGCGACATTTCTTCTCCCCTTTGAGCAATTTTTTGTTTGCTTCCCGCTTTTTGCTTGTTCTTTGAACACCCTTTTCTTTTTCTTTTTCTTTTTACTTGGGTTTAATCCCTATGGGGGAAGAAGAAAAGAAACATTCCGACGGCGTGGTGGGCCAGACCATGCCCGCGAACCGAGTCGATGATGCAGTTGAGTACCTGGAGGGGCATTCGGACGTGGCCGATACGCAGGATGTAGACATAAGCGCATTGCGTCGCAAGATCGATTACCGCATTATCCCATTCATGTTCTGTTGCTATGTGCTGCAGTTTTTGGATAAAGTCATGCTGAACGTATGTTTTTTTTTTTTTTGTTTCTCCCCTGTTATCCCTTGTTTTAAACCCTAGCAAATCGCAATCAGCTGTCGGATCAGAGAGAGAGAGAGAGACTGACTAATTGCGGCTTTTTTTTTTTACCCCAAAGAGTAGTATGCTGCGGTTATGGGTATAAAGAAAGATCTTGGGCTAGTAGGTAATGATTTCTCGAATACGGCGACTTGGTTCTTTATTGCGTATTTGATTGCGGAGGTTCCTAATGGTATGTCTATCTACCTATCTACTATACAATTATTTGCCCCCTTTTCTTCTACTGTTTGTCGTGGAAGAGAGGATAGGGTTGATTGAATTGATTCATTGAAATGAATTGAATGCGATGACTGATCTGGACTGGCAAAAGTGTATCTCCTCCAAAAGACCCCCGCTGCGAAATGGCTTGGTCTAAATGTTACCCTTTGGGGTGTCGCAGCAGCAGCCTCTGCTGGCGCCCATGATTATCGGAGCTTGCTCGTTTCGCGAATCTTCCTTGGTATTTTCGAGGCCACCATCGGACCCTCGCTGATGCTTCTCAGCAGCCAATTCTACACGCGCAGTGAACAAGCCCCGCGATTCACCTTCTGGTACCTCGGGCTAGGCGTGGCGCAGATCATCGGGGGGATCATCTCGTTTGCGTTCCAGCAGGTGCATCACACGTTTGCCGGGTGGCGGATTATGTTTCTTGTGTTGGGACTTGTGACGATGTTGGTCGGGGTGCTGACGATGCTGTTTATTCCCGATACGCCGATGAAGGCGCGGTGGTTGAGCGAGACCGAGAAGATTGCGTTGTTGCGACATGTCAGTGTGAATCAGACGGGGGTGTGGAGTAGTCGGGTCGATATGAGGCAAATCTGGGAGGCGGTTGGGGATGTACAGTTGTGGTTGTTAACGTTGACTACCATTTGTGTAAGTCACTCTGCTATTCCTTGCCCACCAGGGGAAAAGAAAGGGAGTGCTGACAAGAAGATATACGACAGACGTCCGTATCCTCCGGTGTGGTCACGACATACTCGGCAACCCTAATCAACGGCTTCGGGTTTACGCCTCCGCACTCGGCGCTCCTGAACACGCCCTCCGGCATCGTCAGCATCTTCTTTACGTTGGCCGTCGGGATCGGGATCCGCAGAGTCTCCCACCGCTGGGCTTGGTTCATCTTCTGCACGATTCCCGGGATCATCGGTGGGGCGCTGATGTCGTTCTTGCCGAAGCATAACAAGGCCGGGGTCTTGATTGGCATTTACCTCGTCAATGCGATTGTTGCTACGCTGCCCATTCTCTACCAGTGGACGATGGCGAACTGCGCCGGACACACGAAGCGCGCGTTCGCCAGTGCCCTCGTAGCTGGGTCGTTCTCCGTGGGTAATATTATCGGCCCGCAGACGTTCCAAGCGAGGGATGCGCCAGAGTATCGCCCGGCGAAGATCGCCGTGTTGGCGACCCAGGCCGCGGCGGGAACCCTGGCGTTTGTGTTGTTTTTGTATTATGTATGGGAGAATCGGAGGCGTGTGAAGGCTGCGGGTGAAGGCGAGGAAGAGGTTATTGATGAGACGAAGTGGGCTGGGTTGACTGATAGAGAGAATCGATGGTTTCGATATGTGTATTAGAACTGCCTGGATAATGTTGGTGCTTTCTGGGAGGACGACATTTGATTCGAAATTAAGAATGATGTATATAACAGACGTATGTAAGAAGTATAAAAATGCATGAATCGTTTGGAATGCAGTAGAAATCAAACATCGATCTCATTAGCTCATGGACGATGCTTCTTCATTAAAACGTAGTAAATGTCGAACGCCCAACATCACGTTGCGCTTGTGGACCCGAAGTGTATATGTTACATGAGAATTTCCCAACACATTAAGCAAGAGCACAATACACGGTCTAATAAACGGCCTCTATCAAGTAGATAGCTCCGAAGACCAAGAAAGCCACGGCGCCGCCGAGAGTCACTATGATCAAGTTAGCGGATATTCACAGAAACCAAAGAATTGTCAAAACACTTACCGACTCGCATGCTGACGCGACCCGCAATAGCACTCCCTCCAATCACTGCCGCAGCAGTGCAGAGGCCGTGCCCGGAAATCGCGCCGACCGTCACCCACCAGTAATCTTGTCCCGCGGCCATCGCAATGGTCGCGATTTGACTGCGGTCACCCCATTCACCAAGGAAGGTCATGACGAACGTTTGGACCCATGCGGGGCTGAGAAGCAGTGAGAAAAGATTGTTCATGCCCGAGAGCATGTCGTCCAGGCGACGGCCCCGCGAGGGGGAAGATCCCCGGGACGAAGAAGAGGAAAGACTCTCGGGGGGCGAAGGCAGACGGTTGCCCGCCGAACGAGACTTGCCGCGTCCAGCACGGCCTGATTCCAGAGAGTGAGGGGTCACGGACGAGCGACGCCGGCTCTTACGAAGTTGCTCCTGTTCCTTTTCCTCGAGTTCCATCTCGACCTCCTTCATCTCCTCGCCAACACCTTCGTCGGGCGACATCTCTCGGCCTTCCTTCAGCATCTTCAGTCCAAACACGAAAAACAGGATGGCGGCCAGCAACTTGGTCATGGACTTGGGGATCAGTGTCGGAACGGCGTGTCCGAGAATGGCTGACAGCACGGTCATGACAAAAAGCGCGGCGAAGGCGGCAGAGAAGACGAGGAGACGTGGGTGCCGCATGGCCATCAAGGCAGCTACCAAGAATGTCTTGTCGCCAATTTCGGAAACCACAATCATAGTAAACGAGGCAATGAGCGAGTGCATCACATCTACTGGCTCTTCCGGTGAACCGGGGATCTTGCCGGTAGAGCCCTTCGGAGTATTGAGGCCAAGGGGGTCATCGTTCACGGACGGCGGGGATTTGGGATGGGGGATGTCGTGTGGTTTCTCAGGCAAATCAGCGGGTTTCTGGTTTCTAATTAGCCTCGTACGCACGCCAAATCTAGTAAGGATTGAAATTTACCTCCACGACGCCCATTTTAGAATCAGAGGTTTTGCCGTCCTTGTCCTCGGACGCAGGGGCTTTCTGCTGTTCACTATGAGGCAAGGGAGGAGCTTCCTTCGGGCGATCTGGCACCTTCTCGCCTGGAGTTGTGCTGCCCTTCTGCTTCTCTGACACTCCGCCCTCTGTTCCACGCGTGCCCTCCTTCGGACCCGTCCTGTGCGGATCATCCATGACCCCATCGTTCGAATGAGGAATTGGCTTGCCATCGGGACCCAAATGCTCCGTGGATTTGGTGTCCGCCTGTTCTTCCGTCTTCGCGGTGCCCGTTTTCTTGCGATCCCGTTCCGCACTGGTCTCGACCCAAGGACCAGCGTGTGGCCGGCCATCTTTGCCGTCAACCGGGGCGTCCTGCGTCCCTTTGGGGGAGACCTTGGGGGCAGCGAGTCCATCTACGGCGGCATTGGGGACCGTAGCATCGCGCTCTACAACGGTGGGATCGAGCGAACTCGCCGGATTCGGGGCCAAGTCTGTCAGGGCCGTCGCGATGGCGGGGAGGAGAAAGAGGAGAAACGGTGACGAGAGGCGCTGAACCTTCATGGTGACAATGCGGTTCTAGATGTTCTAAAATAGAGTCTAATTGAAAGATGTTCGCGGGCTACAGCCCATGAAAGGGCAATGGTTAAGCCGCAAAGTTCAAGGTGGATTCAGGACGCTATGATCGATGACGATCCGTTGATGCTAAAGCCACGACAGCAGATTCGAAGCGGATTATATAGCGGCGCGGAAAAATTGTAGCAACGACGAAGTTTAGGGGTAAAAACGAAGGAATGAAAACAAGAAGAGAAAAATTACTAGTGAGAAGACCTGAAGAAGAAAAGAAGAACAGGAGAACAGACGCAGGACAAGAAATTCCAGATGAAATTAGCAAAAGGCTGGGTTGGCCGCAAAAGGAAAGGGGCAATCGCCCCGTCACGTGGGGGTCCGCTTGCGGTACGCTTTATCACACGTGACCAGGCACACCGGCAAACCATGCAAACTATCCCCTTTCGGCAGTCAGGCACATGACTTTCCTCGAAGCCATTTGTGGTTTCTCGAACTTGTTTATATAGTTTTGTTTACCACGATGTCCTCATTGTGCTGCTGTTTCTTTATGCATATTCAATTCAGAATTGATTGACTCTTATTATTTCTATTGCTGAAGCTAAAAAAGATACTTTCTTATTATATATACTAAATATTAAGATATTTTAGAGTAATTAATAGGGTAATCTCACAATCAGTAAAGACAGTTAGGTTAAGACTAGATTAACTACAGTTAACTGTAGTTACTGCCTACCATTTTCAGTAAAGCACGACGGGCTTGGCGCCAAGAACAGTTAAGCTAGATTAACCGTCCAATTTTCGGCTTAACCGTGGTTAGGTATAGAAATTCTATTAACCTATCCATAACCTAGCGGTTAGGTATAGCTGACCCCATTAACCTAACCTAACCTAGCCATTCGCCACTCTAATTGTGCGTCATTCTTGGAAATTCGGCCTTCCCATCGATATGCCACATCAGTGTAGTATTTTCTTGATTTGTAAAAGCCTCTTCCCCGGCACTCGTCAACAATCGAATAAGCTGCTTCGATAGAGTTATCGCTGCAGCAACCCAACCATTGCTTCAAACCCGATGCAGAATCTGCATGGACTTGTTCTTGGAGAGAAAATAAAAGGAATGGTCGATATAAAAGCCAGTTTGTATGAGCGAAGACAAGTTTCAAGGTACAAAGCTGCCGCTGCGTGGTTGTGGACATTGCAGACGACGGCAACGACAAATTCAGATAGGATGGTAAGCTTAGTAGCCAGTCCTGAAGGTAATTTTAAATCTCCAATGCCTTTGTTCTAAGACTGAGAAGCTTATATTTTTTTTCGAAGTGGGCCGTAGAACTCTCTGAGCATCCTACCCAAGATTCTGGCTAACCGTGCATAGTATATGAGTGCCGCACCAGAGCAAAATTCCCCTGTCATCATGAATTCATTCTCCGTCATCGTCAAGTCATTGCCATTCGTAAATCCACATTCCACTTGATCAATATTATCATCATGAAATGCAGCCGGCCGGCCAAAGGTACTGCTAAGTATCCGGTTATAAATGCAGATGGACCAGAACAGCTTCTTCGCTACTCTGCCTCAACTGTTTTTGCAAAAGATATTAAGTCGCGACGCAATCCAAGTGCTTGTGCGTGACGGACGATTATTCCAAAGGATGACCATGCCTTGTGCATTTGGGAATGATTGAGGAGATAATGAATGCTGAGCAGCCTTGCTTCAAGCGAGCTCATTGTGATCTTACTGCCTTCCTTTTCTAACTTTCGATGGGCCATATTAAAGAATTGCACGCTAGAAACCATGTTAACAGCTAAAAGAGTGCCAAAACTATACAAAAGGACACATACTTCGCACCTGGCAGTAAATCCACTAAATGTCGTGTTTTCTTTGGCATAATGGGAGCCAAGAGCTATCACCATATAAAGCAAGGAAAGATCTTCTTCGGTGTCAAGGCTATTGCTGTAGAGTTCCTCGAAAGAGGCCAGCATGCCTGTTTTATGTACGAGACATCATCAGACCAAAGTCAAAGTAATTAAGAATCAGAGTCTCGGCAATCGATCGGGGTAGTCTAGTGATAGCGATGGCAAGCTGGCCAGTCTAATCCGAACGAAGCGGAGAAACGCAAATCCGGATGCGCTGCCATGATGATGCCCATATTGATCTTCCTGGGGTGCCAGTGGCTCTTCCGTCATCTCTGGCGTGGGCCGAAGCCCTGTGTAGTCTACTACCTCTGGAATCGATGGTTCAACTGGTGTTTCTGCAGCGTTTGATCTGATATCCTGACGGGATGATTCCTGTCGTCGTACAGTAGGCATGTATTCACATCGTTGGCCGTTCTTCCTTTAGCGAAGACAAAGTTCATGGCCTGAACACCGAGTTTTCTTCCTTCAAGCAGGAATCAGTAACTAGTATATAACAAAAACATTTGAATGGATCACACATAATCCCTGTATGGAATCCACGCGTTCCGAATCTTGGCGACCACATCCACTCCTAATTTAGTTTCTTTCCGAGGACGCTTGAATTTAGAGCAGCTGGGAGAGTAAGGGACAATTTTCAACCTTCCCTCTCAGGCATAATGGCAGCTTTGTTGAATGGTGTGGCAGGAAAGAGAAATGGGCAGAGAGCAAGTGAATGAAATAGGAAACCGGCATGTTCCCCGCAGTCTTCTCCGCTTTGGTCATCCCGAATCTTCTCCAATTCCCCGGCTTCCCCGGGTTCTTACGTCCTGCTCCCCGGTACCGAACCCTGATAGACTTGTTACTCGATAAGCTCGCTACATTGAGATAATATCATATGTACTCGATATAGCCTAGAAAATACAAGGATCGTAGCAGAAGTAATACTTCAAGACACAGACGAGATGGGAAGTTGAGAATGTGGAACGTAGTCCATGATGATTGGCAGATAGTCGTAGGTAGTAACGTAGGTCCCAAATGGTTGCCCAATTGTCTTGCTCAGACAGGAGGACTTAGGACAATACTAGTAACCTCGACATAGACTCCCACCCGATGATAGGGTCAGAATCGCTGCTTTAGACCACTTTAAACTGAAGGTCTGAGGGAAAACGGATGGTCACACCTAGCAGTCCTTATTCCACAACTTATTAGCGCTAGAGAAGGAGAAGGTTTAGATGGTTCTTTCTTAATACCAGATATGATACTTCTAAAACTGGTGTATACTTCCGTTCACTTGGCTTTAACTAAGTATTCTCACGGTGACCCCATTCTCATAATCTGGACAGAACTCCCTTGCAATCCAATACGGAAAGATGATCGCGAGAAATCTCGCTCACATTCCTGCACCTGCACTGCGGATAAGCAAATGTGCTGATAAACTGTCATAGAGGTCAAAAACGTTGATTCTTTATTGTCTGGTTCTAACTACGTGACTATCTTACAAAGGCGCGCGTAGGCGCTAGGCCGGATTTAATAGGGAACCCGCGGTCAACATGTGCCAACACGTTTTGGGGGTAAATTGCATACCCTGCTAGTCCCATCACCTGCTTAAATTCCCTGTATAAAATTTGGAGGGCAAGTTGCACTCCAGCAGAGCCATTGTACTGTAGAAAGATTCCGAAGGAACTACTAGTGAGCAAAGATCTTTTCTGAAAATATCGTATCTGTTATGCTTACCGCAAGACCCCAAATGGGAATTCGCCCTGCAAAGCAGAAGTCCGCGCCCAGCGCAAGTGCTTTGAAGGTGTCACTGCCACGTCGAATACCACCGTCAATTGCGATTGCTATCTTTCCCTTAGCCACTGGCGCACATTCTCTGAGTGCATCTAACGTAGCAGGTACACTGTCCAGCTGACGACCGCCATGATTAGAAATCACCACTCCGTCCAGACTGTGGGTAATTGCCAAGGCGACATCTTCTGGCGTATACACTGCTCCGATGTAATCAGTGATTGAACAAATCCAGAGTTGCTTAAATCCATACCTCCTTTCATCCAGACCTTCAGGTTTGTGTGCTTGCGCATAAATTCCCACTGCCTCCTCCCAGTTGAGGCTCGGATCTACGAATTATGAGCCATAGTCTCGACTACTGGTATAGCTTCAGAAAAACTTGCCGTAAGCTAGAGGATGCTCTTCTTCGGTATCAAACTTGATATCAACGCCTGGTGCCATGTTGGGGTACTCAATTCCTTTTGGCAAGGAAAACTTGTTTCTGCCCTCATTGTGGCGCATCCCATAGATGGGGGGGCATCGACTGTCAGTAGAATAGCACTGTATCCGGATTCTAAGCAGCAACAAATCAGTCAGATAGAACAAACCCACACTAAGGAACCGGAAGAGTGATACTTTCTGCACGTTTCAAGATATCTATCATGATATCCTTGTTCATCAAGAAGTTGACTTGCATGAAATATGGATTTCCTTTCCCTTCTGCTACTACATCCTCCAGTCGATGAGTTGCATAGGCTGACAGCGCCATGGGAACTCCCATTGCTGCTGCCGCTTGTGAAGTTCCCACTTCTCCGTCTGGATGCGCGATTTTCTGCAAAGCGGCTGGGGAAAATCCGAAGGGAAAAGACACTGGCGTGTTGCAGATGGTGGTCGATGGGTCTACGACAGAGACATTTCGGAGCACTCGTGGCCGTAGCTTGTATCGGTCGAAGGCTGTTTTATTGTCGAGGAGACTTCCAAATTCAGCTTGAGTCAGACGAAGGAACGTTTCAAACGTACCTCAGCATATCCATGGATCCATCATTGTAGTAGTCTCTATACACCTTGGGTAGCTTCTTAGACCCTTTCTCCTCTAGGTCCCCGATGCAGAAGACCTCGGGGTCCAACGCTTCGCCACGATTCGACATTCTAGTATCCAAGTATGCATAGGGAAGTAGAGCCTTTCATGGATTTTGAATGCATTATTTTTTTTTCTGTGGAAAGGTAGAAATGTGATATAGTTATTCTGCGTCGACTTTGCCTCTCTCGCTGTAGGTTTCCCATCCACTGACTAAACTCGTACATGTCTCCATTGTGCAGAATTATCACTGACCAGGCTAGTAGTATCTCCGTCAATTTCACGCCTGCTTGTGGACTTAGTAGATGGTCGCTTAACTAATTGAAGTAAAGAAATGGCGAACAAATAGCCGCCTCGGAGTGACCTGCCGCAGAATTTCTAGTTGCTGCGCTGGTTTTCTTTTTCCTTCTTTTTTGCTTTTGCGCCCATTTTGTGGGACTGTCATGCCCCGCTTGACTTCATTAGCTTGAAATTTTCATAGTCGAATACGCATTGGAAGTTTGCATGTCATCGGGGAATCAGTGGTCTCCTTGAAATTCGCAAGTCTCCGCGGTCAGTCCAACGATGTGCAGACGATCAACCTCAACTCAATCTAGCGGGCCATTGCTAAACTCTAAGGCAGCTTGACAGGAAAGTTATGAAGGTAGCGATCCATATCTCTATTATGTAGCTTAATTGGGCCGAATAAATAACCTAGCTCAGCATCAAAATTGAACTACTGCGTTTAACCTCCATCCGCCAATGGCTTGTTGTTTGATTCAATACATCGGGGCCATTCTTCCAGACTTGAGCTAACACCATGATTCCAGTCCTTACAGCTGCAATTCCATACAATTCAACTCGTTCGTACCATGCTCTGAATCTATTTTGGAACTGCTCGTCAAATGCCTCGCTGGCTGCTATAAAGGCAGGCCAATATAAAGGCGCCGCGAAACAATTTGATTCTTCTTTTATTTTTTCGATTGCTTCAATACAGTCAAGCACCACTTCAATATGTGAACGAAGATACCGGTAGCCGACGAGACGAACGTGTTGAGCGAAATATATGATTAGTGCATTATGAAAAGCACGAGATGTCTGGCGGATGATATTTAAGCTTGAATCTACATCACCCGCAAGATATCGATCGAGCTCTTGGTCCAAAGACCAATCCATAATCGCCCTTTCGAGATCATCACATTCTGCAGAGAGCTCACTGGGTACTTTGGAATTTTCACCTGCTTCTCGGGCCTTTGTTAGTGACACCGTCAGTTCGGTTGTTTTCCCGAGTAAGACAAGCAAGTGCTGCGGGACGCCATATATCGATACGAAATTGATTTCGGCCCAAGGTTCATGAGAATGACCAGAAAGTGACCGAGACAATCGATCAACCTGCCCAGTTGCTCCTGTTTCAAATAGTTCGGGTATCATTACTTTGGATGATTGAAAAGAACCTTGAGTCTGATTCCTCATGGCTGTGCTTTCATATATGGTCCTGAGATAAAAGTATATTTGGTGAAGGGACCTTGCCTTAGGAGAGTAGTTTGATTTCCAATTACGGGCGCTCTTCATGAAATGGAACGCACCGTCCAAATGAACTCCGCAGGTACTTGTATCGCCCGACATTACCTTCAATTTTCGAAACGATTAAGTATCGCTGACCATACAGTGTGGAGAGTTGGGGTAGCGGAAACTTACATTGATTGAAATCATGGACAACATAGTGGCGAGGTAGTCTTTATACTTCGGCGAAGGCTCATACTCGAAACCATGTTCGACTGAGTCTTTGAGTAGCCTAAAGGTCTGACCCCGAAATATCATAGCTTCATTGGTCCACTTGGTGGATTCCTCTTGGTACCCACGCGATCTGCTATCATTTGACAAGGTAAAAGCGCTGATGGAGAGGAGAGCGTTTCGGAGAGCGTTCTGAATGTTCGAAGTTGAGCCTTGGATATTCATTTGGCCAGTACCCTGAAGAGTTCTTTTTAAATGTATCCTGTGCCAAGGACTTTTCTTATTGTCGATAACACAGAAGAGACGTATGGCACGGGACATATAATGATGGATCAAAAATTGTTCAAGCGGCGATAGGTAAGTGGGCGAAGGATTGAACATGATAGAGCCATTAGGCTCGTGCCAACGGAAAAGCTGAGAGTTGACACGCGGCATATTCCTTTGACTGTCATTATGGTCTTGTATGTCACAAGATGTTTGATCTAACTTTTGACGATCCCAATCTGGCGCGGACCCTGGAAAGATAGCTGTATTCCGTACAGCTCGTTTATCGACAACTGTATGCCCAGGAGCATCGAGGCTTTCCAGAAAATCCGTCGCAAACGGAAAAGTAGCATCGGTATGATTTGGGTGGATCGCCGACGAGCTTTGGTCGCTGAGAAAGGATGGACTATCATAGCAGGTTGCACGGCTTGGGAACTCTTGATCAATAGAATGGTCGAAGCCATCTGGCGGATCGGCACGACTAGGGCAAAGGTCGAAAACACCAAAATTATGGATAATCAGAGTTTCAGGGTCAGTGGACGAGTCAAAAACGTTAGGGGGCTCCAATTCATCGATAGAGGCTAGGATGCCGTCTAACTGATCGTCGTTGAGCGCGTGATGGTTTGGTTCTGGGAAGATTAGAAGTGTGTATTTGATTAAAGCTTCATCCCGCCCGACGCGCGGCTGAGACCCGATCCAGAGGATACGCACCAAATGGAATCTGGCTTCTTTGCGATCGAACATGCGACAGATCTCGCGCGTCTTGACGTGAGATGGCCATCCCTTGCTCCGGAGGTAACCAGTGGAGCCGGAGCCCATATCCCGCACACTCAAGCTTCTTGGAGACGCATTGCATGCACTCCGGACGCTTTTCATCACACTTGACTTTCCTTGCACGACATGTCCAGCATCCGGTGAAAGTCTTGCTATGCTTGCGGGATTTCGGGCCACATGCATTTGAAATCATGGTGATGTCGTGAGGATGGGGCCGGCACACTTGGCCTTTCAATGTCAACTTATTTCAAATTCGGGATGCCAGAAGAAAGGAAATAGTAGGCCCGAGTTGGCATGTCAAAAAGGAAAATGACTGAAATCGGGGATGCGGGGGAGAGGAAAGTCAGAGCGAAGAGTCCACCAAGCGGATCCACGAACCATGGGCTCTTTGGACCCACGCAGGATTTAATACAAGTAGCCAATCCCGATCAGCAGAATCTGGGCAAGGTTGAACTCCATCGTACGGCTCTTCCATCTGTGATGTTACGATCTGGTCTCTACGGTAATAAAGAAGCTAAAAGTCAAAATGAGGAATGATTCATTCCTAGTTTATATACAGTAGTCCGAGTAGGAGTCTGGGGAATTCATTCCGAGGTTGGTGGCAGGCTATCGCCAAACTTCAATTCGAAGTCGGGAGTCCAAAGCTTAACGCGATAGAGCATGCGTGACCAGCAAGTGATTCATTCATTCATCTTCTATCTTAGACGGACGCAACCAATTCGATTTCAACCTCCGCATCCAAAGGAAGCTTCGCGACAGCGACACATGTTCGGCACTAAGAATGTCTGATAAGCAAAATCCCATACAATGAAGGTTTTAAAAGTAGTATATAACGTACTGGCTTGATCAAATCACCGAAGATTCTTTCATACCCTTCATTCATTTGCGCATAATATTCCATACTAGAAAGGAAGATGGTAACTTTGAGAGCATTTCCTAGATTACTTCCAGCGGCGATCAAGATCTGTTCGATGTTTCGCAAGGCTTGGACCTAATTATTTCTTGTCAGATTTCAGCCCCTCTAATTTTCGGGTGTATCCTGATTCAAACATTACCGTTCTATCAGCAGCATCGCCTTCGACAAACTTGCCAGTCTTCGGATCGATACCAAGGCTGCCTGAGGTATAAATCACCCCATTTGAGATGATTGCTTGTGACATGAGTGGGCTTGGAGCTGGAGCATTCTTGCTCAGGACAACAGTCTTTGCTGGTGACATTTTGATAGATTATGTGAAGACCTTTGAATGAAATTGAGAAACAATTTGGCATTTTAAATTGAAATTGCAGGAATGATTTCAACTTCATAAAGCATGATATTGTACTGGAGCCATTTTCAGGAGAGCGTATAGAAACCAAAGCTCGGCTGGTCTTGCCATTCCCCGCTAGAAGCATCTTTTGTTGTTGGGGCAATATGAAACAAAGTGAGGCCGATAAGAAATGCAGCGAAGATCCAGCTTCCAACATACTCAGGAACTGAAGGGCCAATAAGCGGATGGGCATTATCATTAGTAGACAACGTACACGTACTTTGTTACATGTGCCTATTTTCTGCGAGTTGATGGTGTGGGGCTTGGGGCCTTTTCTGGCAAGAATTTTACCTGTGTACCCATCATTCATCAGCTCATCAGGCATATGTCATTCGCTCGCTTGCTCTTACCGAAATTGCTTCTAATTCGGTATGTGGTCTCGTCTAGATTGTTTGCTTTTCTCCTGGAAGAAGCCGGCACAGGATGATCAGTTGTGCCTATGATTCCTAGCTACACTAACGACGACTTAATTCTATGTGGCGTTGAATAGTCTCCAACCTAAAATTACCTAGGTATTCAAGGAAATTAACTTTCCATTTCAGCAAGCAGACTATTTACTGGTAACAGCCGTTTCAATCAGTCATAAATTATTATCGCGAAAAGTAAAATCTTGGTCGTCAGCGCAAGGCGTAATGTGCCTATACCAAACTAAAATGTACAGTGTACCCCTATGATGTGGGGTATACTGATTGTGCGAAGCGGTGAGAATTTGAAGTCATACGACGGAAGTTCATGGCGAGAGTTAACATGAAGACATGTCAGTGGAGAGGCGCTGCCATCGAATTCCACAATCGCGGGAAACGAATCCTGCAAACCAGTCGGGGAGACCAGACTATGTATGTCAGTCAAATTCCAAGGTGACATTTGAACAGTTGAGATATTAATTGTTTCGGAGTCTATCTGTATATATGTCGCATTATTTTTCTCCGGCCTAGTATCAGTACCAGTACTTGGTATTTGTTCATCGAAGTCCTGCGAGGTATTCTATTCTCCCCTCCTATTAACAGCAACTTGGACATATTAGGCTTACTTCCCACCCGTAGAAGATGGGTATCCCTGGGGATATAGTGGCTCCCGAGGTGGGAAATCTCGGGGACCTACCATTGACCTTGGCTGAGGTTGAAAAAATGGCGAAAGTAAAGCTTCCAAAGCATATATACGAGTTTTATGCTTCGGGCTCAGATTCGCAAAGCGCGCTCGCGCGCAACGAGAATGCATTCAACAGGTGAAAAATTCGAAACCCTAAAGTGAAGATACAAAAACTCATTTTCTCCAGGCTCTGTATCCGCCCGCGTGTTTTGATAGATGTTTCAAACATCGACACGTCAATCGAGATACTCGGTCACCGATGTTCCATGCCAATCGGTATTGCGCCAAGCGCCATGCAGAAACTGGCCGGGGGAAATGGCGAGCTTGATATCGCACGGGCAGCGGTAAAGATGGGGCTGAATCTTACTTTATCCTCCCAATCCACCACTGCTCTTGAAGAAGTATCGGGGACTCGCGAACATGGGTTAATGGACAGTCTTCCACCCCCTCCATTTTGGATGCAGATTTACCTTTATGAGGATGTTCAGAAAAGCATTGGACTGATACACCGTGCAGAAGGTATGAATCTCCAGAATAACATTATTTAAATCAAAATGAAAGTCGTACGCTTATCATCGTCTTCAAATAGCTGCCGGATACCAAGCTCTGATACTTACTGTCGACACTCCCGTATTGGGCAATCGGCTTTCAGAGAGAAAAACCGCAGTTGTGTTGCCAGAAGGCATGGGGCTTCCAAATCTGGACGCTGCCAAGCCAAAATCGAAGGCACAGCCTAGCCTGAACAGACAATTGATGAATGCGCGGTCTGCAGCGGAGGCACAATCCCTCCGTGATAAGGCAGGATCCAAAATGCACAGCTCCAGCTTAACATGGGAGAAGACAATCAATTTTTTGCGGTCGGTCACGAAAATGAAGATTATTTTGAAGGGAATCATGACGGGCGAAGATGCTTTCCTCGCAGTTCAGCATAAAGTCGATGGTATCATTGTCTCAAATCATGGAGGGCGACAACTCGACTCTGCCTCTTCAACCATCGAAGCTTTGCCTGAGGTTGCGGATGCGGTCCAAAAAGCGATTCCTGTCATATTGGACGGTGGTGTGAGGAATGGGGAGGCAGTCTTCAAGTCCCTTGCTCTTGGAGCCGACTTTGTTCTCATTGGTAGACCGGCACTTTGGGGCCTCGCTTACAAAGGTCAGGAAGGCGTCGAGACCGTTTTTAACATAATGGAACGCGAGTTGAACCGCACGATGGCGCTTGCTGGAACAAGAAATGTTGAAGAAATCACAAAAGACAAGATAGGGGTGATTGCGAAGCATGGATTCGGAGTTTCAAAACTGTAACCTTTTGAATTGAGATGCCATAATTAATCTCTGTCAATTAAAATATAACGACTATTACATTGCGATATACTGTAGTATCATGTACTGAGCGAGGATCCCCAGGGCACTCCAATAATCCAAGCGGCATACCAGTACTATCCAAGTACGGCCAAAAGACAATAGATTGAAAGCCGCCTGGAATATGAAGGCTTGAAAAAACCATTTTATTCATTCAAAAATAAATATATAAATAAATAGTGGTACAAGTGTGATGGTGTCATGCGCATGCGCTACAAGTAGGTGACATGACCTGAAGTATGCGATCGCTCGAAATGGAAAGGCAAGGATTCTATGCCGTCCAACATATTGGGATTCTGCCGGACATGAATCGTACTCAAAGTTGTAAGGATGGATACATGAAGGATCTTGTCGAGGGCAAGCCCAAGCGGAGGAAGTTGTCGCTTGGAATTTCCATCCCGCCACCCTCCCCCCTTGATCAGGGACCATATTACTCGTTTAAAACAAGGTTGCCGCGGAATTCTAAGCAAGAAACGCTCAGTCATCATGTTCGCTCGGGTGGTCAAGCATATATTAGATACGAAGAATATAGATTTTCACAGCTTTGGTAGTGCAGATTTTCAACCCTAAAGTGCATGTTCCTTCCCACCAAGACAGTCTTTCCAAATGGCGAGCAATAGGACATTGAAAAACAATTCCCTTCTTATTGACAAGAATTTTATTGGTGGGAAATGGGTGCCATCAAAATCTGGCCAAACGTTTCCAGTTCATGGTAAGTTTGTAACAATTAATGAGAGAACCTCGACTGACAGATTAATTTCAATCTCAAGATCCAGCGACAGAAGAGTTGCTTGGAATTTTTCCGGAATCAACAGCTGAGGATGCCCAACAGGCTATCGATGCAGCTGCAGCTGCGATGCCAGAATGGCGCAATTTGACAGGACGCGAACGATCTCACGTACTGCGTCGCTGGTTCTATCTAATTCAAGACAACACGGATGATCTTGCAGCTCTGATTAGCTGGGAAAATGGAAAAGCCGCGGCAGACGCAGCAGGCGAAGTTTCATTCGCTGGTAGCTTTCTTGAATGGTATTCCGAGGAAGCAGCTCGCGTATATGGCGACGTGATTCCACACAGTGCACGCAGTTTCCGGGTGATGGTGTTGAAGGAGCCGGTAGGAGTATGTGGTTTGATTACACCGTAAGTCTAGCCCGAACATTAGTTCCGCGTACAGTCTTTGAAGCCCAAAGTGCCTAATTCCATTATCAGATGGAATTTCCCGGGCGCCATGATCACCCGAAAATTAGGTCCTGCCCTTGCCGCCGGTTGCTCGGTGGTATTGAAGCCAGCAGGGGAAACACCCTTCACTGCAAATGCTCTTGTGTGGCTGGCTGAGCAGGCAGGTGTACCTAAAGGAGTCATCAACGTTGTGCATGCAGCAGATAACACGCCCGAGATTGGCCAAGTGCTGTGTTCATCGAACATAGTTCGCAAGATTTCGTTCACCGGGTCCACCAGAGTGGGCCGTTTACTGATGAAGCAATCCGGGGATACAGTCAAAAAGCTGAGTCTCGAGCTAGGCGGCAATGCACCCGTTATAGTATTCGACGATGCAAATCTTGACGTGGCAATTCAGGCCGTCATTATTGCGAAGTTCAAAGTAACAGGTCAAACTTGCGTCTGCGCAAACAGAATCTATGTGCAAAGTGGCATCTATGAAGAGTTTGTCCGTCGACTCACTATCGCAGTTAGAGAATTCAAAGTCGGGGATGCTAGAGACCCTACCGTTACACATGGGCCTCTTATCAATTCTGCAGCCGCATGTCGTGTGGCCGAACTTGTAGACGAGGCTGTTCAAAAGGGCGCTAAAGCTGTCGCTGGTGGAAAGAATATCCCTATTTTAGGTAGTGATTACCCAAGAACTCCTAAAGATGCCAATACTGATCAATTAACAAGGGACTGCCTTCTATGAGCCTACCATCCTGACTAATATCACCAACGATATGCGAGTTACCAGTGAAGAGATTTTTGGTCCTGTCGCCGCGATCCAATCATTCGATTCTGAGGAGCAGGTGATAGATGCAGCCAACAACTGCGATGTCGGTCTTGCCTCGTATGTCTTCACCGAGCAGATGAATCGGATCGCACGGGTTTCCGAAAGATTGGAATCAGGAATGGTTGCGGTTAACACTGGGGTTATATCCGTTGCCTCCGCACCGTAAGCGTTCTGCCCTTATTTTGCATTATGTTTGAATAAACACTCTAATACAAATTATTCTAGGTTTGGTGGAGTGAAACAATCTGGAATCGGCCGTGAAGGAAGTAAATATGGACTGGACGATTATTTGGTCACTAAAACAGTTGTCTTGGGGAATGTGAATGTACAACATCGAGCATCGATTTAATCGAGACATGTCGCTCAATCTCACATTACATTGCGCCATGAGTCTTTCCTTACTTAAATGTTTGTTAAATTTTAGCTCAACTTCCTGTCTTCATGCAAATTTCCTATCGTACGCCCCGATATTCATTGCCGCCCTTCATTTAAAAACCCCTGTCTCTGTATCGTACGAAAATCAATATATGACTTGGAGCAGGTCAAGTACGACAGAAGAATAGTCTTGAAATCACAGTCGGCTTACAAGTGTTTCAACATATGATCGCCCCATTAGGTGAGAGTTTCCGTATGGTGTGAAAGAACTGATAAAGGGAGTACTAGTACTAGTAGCTACCAAAAAGTATCTTTTGGAAGGATCTGCTCGATAATCAGGGCTCTCGGGGGCAATGAAAAGGCCACTGAAATCCCGAATTTCAATATCACCGGCGCCTTCTCTTTTCACTCTCTTGCCACCGCCGAAGATATTCTTACTGGGAGAGTCTATCTTTTCGCGTCTCTGAAGTCGATAAAGTACCTATTTTTAAATCCATAATTAGCTAAAGGCCTAGAATTGTCATTGATTATAGGGGACTCAAAGCTCCGAGAGGCCAGGGTCCAAGATCAAGTTTGTTTCCCGGAGAAAAGAGGGCATCTATCTCATCTCTTTGAATTTCTATTATCCTTGATTAAAAATCGCCGAATATCGTCCCGCTCACTAAGACTAAATTACGCATAGAATTTACAAAGCTGTTGTGGAACATCAAATTTTTGGTGACATATGGTCATGAGTGTGAATGTATGTGGAAATCATCAGTTCTCAGACGATGTGCCTGAAAAAGCCCCAGATGAATAACAGTGTTGTATTGGTAATCTCGGATCGATTACCCTTATCAAAAAGTCTAATTAGAGTATTGATTTCACCCATTTCAACATCATCTGATTCAATGAATTTGGATGGTGTGTTCAGGGAAACATGTAGCTGCATTGCTAGTGTTTTACTCCGGCGCGTTGGATCCGGCTCAACGAAGTACAATAGTTGATCTCATTTTGATTTCTACTGTGAATGGGCAAAGATATCGCAAGTGATATCATAGCCAACTGTGACCACCTGACAGATGGTCAATTTCTGATTGGCTCGCTTGCTCTTTCCAGGGACCGGCGTCGGAAAAAATCAATTTGATGTAATAATTGAATTCGCATTCCGTGATTTTTCTCTTTATCTCGCTAGGAATTTCCCATGGACTCTCAACACACGTGATCTTTCCCAACATTGTGGGGGATCGGCGGCGCTAATCTCCTTATAGCGCGAGTTGTTTTCAATCCAAAAGACACCAGGCGAATATGAATTTCTAAATCCAAGTCCTGAGGTCGCAAAGATCTTCCAGTGGAGTTTTCTAATTAATTAAGTCAGTGCAACTTCAAACGTGAAATTCGACCCTCGTCACGTCTTCAATATCCACCACACTCCACCTGTTAGAGGTCAACGAAATAATATATAAGTGAGTTCGACCTCCAATGGGAAGAAGTTGGACTGTGGTAATTACGACAATCTCGATCTCCAAACTACCCTACTTTATAACTTGAGAAATCAAGCCATAGTGTTCGTACTCTACTTTGCTTCATTCAACGTTGAGTGATCCATCATGGCCAAAAGCAGGATTCTCGTCGTAGGCACTGGTGGAATTGGAACCATGTCCGCTTACGCCCTGGAGCATGGTGGGTTGGCTGAGGTTACCGCTGTGATGCGCTCGAACTACAAAGCCGCGGTGAAACATGGCATTGATATAGATTCTGTCCAGTGGGGGCAGATCAAAGCCTGGAGACCATCAGCTAGTGAGTTTCCCATGAAAACATATTGCCTCCCTCGAAGGCCGTTAGCGCTAAATCCATGGACCCCCATTAATTATAGTCGTCACAACGGTCCCCAATGTCTCTAAAGGGGAAGCTGCACCCTTCGACTACATCCTTGTCACAACGAAGAATATACCTGATATTCCACCAACGGTAGCAGAGATAATCGCCCCAGCCGTGACAGAAAAAACCGCGATCGTTCTTTCACAGAATGGCATTAATATCGAGAAACCGCTAATCGCGCGTTTCCCAACAAACCCTGTCATCAGCAGTGTGGCTTATACTGGTGCAACTGAAACTGCTCACGCCAAGATTTACAACGACGATCCCGATTGCCAGAAGATTGGCGCTTACACAAGCCCCAAAATTTCTGCTGGTGTCTCGGAGGATGCTGCTAAGCATTATGTTAACATCTATAACCCCGAGGGCAAATTGGATGTGATATACGAGCCAGATGTTGCTAGAGTTCGGTGGCGCAAAATCGCGTACAACGGCACCATGAACCCGATAGCCTCCATCCTACGAATGGATACACCACGCATGCGAATGAGCCAGCATATCATTGAAGATCTGATCTTGCCGATGCTGAGGGAAATTCAAGCCATTGCCAAGGCAAGCGGTGTTACACTGCAGCCTGAACCGGAGCTTCTTCATGCGATTTTGCACCAAGATCCAAATGATACTGCTTTCAAGCCAAGTATGTGCCAGGATCTCGAGAAAGGAAATTTGATGGAAGTTGAGAACCTTGTCGGCGAGCCTGTTCGTGAAGCAAAGAAGCTCAACGTGCCTGCGCCAACCTTGAACATCGTATATAGCATCATGAAAGGACTGCAACTGAAGGTCAAGGAGGCGAAGGGCCTGTGGGAAGCCAAATTTGATGATGGGAATCCTTACATCTAAATTCATTTGAAAGATATGTTACATGATTTGCGTTTCAAGTGTATTTTGTAGGACATGCCAGTCATCGACAAGCTTAGACTTTAAAATTTCGAGAATTTTCCCGAGATCGAGATTGTGTTGGTATATTCCAAATGAAGTTGTTGCTCATGAATACTAAGTTACAAGTACACTAACTCCCCGCATCGACCTCGAAGCTGGCGCCTAGTTGTACCAACGCTTGGGACGGTTTTGAGGTATCTACAATGAAAAACATACATGCGGGGGATAAAACGGAAAGTCTCCCCAGCATCTCAGCTAGTCGAGGTAGGTACTATGAAAGATTGCTTTGGGTAAAGTCTATATAATCTTGTCTTTCAAACTTTCACCGTCAGCTCAACGCCTGTCACCTTCATATACTGCTACAATGAAAGTGGTATTAGTACTAAGACTGTCATAAGTCGAATGCTAAATATCGTATCACTTTGCAATGTAATTTTCTGTTTAACTTCAACAAGAAGTGAAGATCTTTTGTTTGTCTTGTACTTAGGGTTCAATTCGGGAATATTAGGGCCGCGCTTGTCATCATTTGACTTCACTCCGTGTTTATAAAAGGCCATTCCATCCATACTGGTAGATTTCGAGTCTAGTACAATATCTAAACTTCAAAGTTTTTTGTAAAGAAAAGTTCTTTTTCGTACACCTCGGCATTAGACCACGTCTTAAAGCTCCCAATACACAGTAGCAGTCAAAAGAGCGACTATAGACGCGCGACCATGCCAGCATCCAGACCCTTCAGAACCTCAATAGCAGCCCTTTGCCCACTTCTGACTGCACCTTCCATATATCCCTTCCATTCGCCAGCTGTCTCAGTACCGGCAAAATGAATGTTTCTCCAGCTTTCACGCAGCGTATCCCCACCCAGCGTGTCAAGCACACCTGGACTCAATGCTGTCGATGGACAACCTCGACCGGACCACTCATCATCAATCCAATCATAAGCAGTCATCTGAATGAATATGGAGGCAAGGTCAAGAGCGCCATACAACTGCTCAAGCTGCTTCAGCAAGGCCTCCTCCCGGTCCTTTGTGGATAGTTTTGACCACGAAAGGCCATGGTCTCCAGCCATGAAGCAGGTCAGGATGTATTTATGATCAACGGTGCTTGACGTGTCCCGGACTACACTGGCCGGGCCGATGAATGATTGGGCAAGTCCACAGAATCCCCGCTCGATCCAGAACGGTGATTTAAATTGTAGCATGGCCTTGGTATAGTAGCCATAGGAGGTTGACTGGATCCAGGCTTTCTTGGCTGGGGGTAGCTCTGGGTGGAAAGACATGTTTTTCAAAGCAGGAGTTGGTACAGTAGTGATCAATTTGCGACCAGCATAGACACCTGCGCTAGCATGTACCTTGACGGATTGATCATCCTGAGTTATGGAATGAACCGGACTGGAAAGCTTGACAGTTCCTGATGGCAGCGAGGACTCGAGCCCGAGAGCAAAGATTTGAGTTCCCTGGCGAACCCGCAGATGCTGTCCACCTCCTTTCCGATCGGACCGCATTTGCAATAATCCACCCCCAGACTTGCAATAATTGAGAAAGTAGAGAGCGGATATATCACGAGGGTCTTGGCCAAGCATGGCTCGGGTCCAAATAGAAGCTGTAGCAATGGCAACTTCGCTGGCACCGCGAGAACGGAGGTATGCCTCCAAAGTTAGGGAGTCCAAAGAAGTGTCTCTCGGCCTCCAAGTATCAAGAGCCTGACAGTCAGCTTCACACATATCACGGATTTCGGCAAGGTGAGAGCGGGTGGACTCATCAAACTGAAACGGGCATTGTTAGCTCTGCAAGTATCGAACGTAGACAGGAGACTTATCACTTACGTTCGGAAGCTCTCCGTAAGGAAAGGGGGAGCAGGAGCCATCGAAATCCTGCAGTACGGCATTTCCTTGAGTATTTTGCTCGATAAGATCAGCACCAAAGCGTTTCGCTAGAGCATAGATTTGAGTTTGATTGGTGTTATTAATCCAGGCAGCGCCGAGATCAACAGTGCCCTGGCCACCGTCCAGCTGCGTACTCCAGGTTTTGCCTCCAACGCGATCACGGGCTTCGAGGACCACGCACGACTTCCCAGCTCGAAGAACTTCCTCTGCCGCTGTCAAACCAGCTAAACCAGCGCCGATGACTATAACATCAACCTTTTGAGTGACCTGCGGGAGCACAGGGGGAAGGCGAGGTTTGGGTAGAGCCACCACTGCATCAATTTCCACGAGCCACGACGGAACAGCAAGCTGATGTACGGGAATAAGCGTGATGGCAGGTCGATGCCCGCTCAAGAACTTCTGCACATGACGAGTGTGTTTACGGTTCCCGGCATCATAATTGACAATCAAGATATTCAATTTCGCAATGTCTTCAACAGAAGCCCCTGCTGCGATAATGATTTTCCGCAAGTTGAACAAGGAGAGATGAATCTGAGATTCGTAGTCATCCGGGACCGTTCCATCCTTTGTCGAGCCCGGTTGACCAGCGATGTGGAGCAATCTCCCTTCCTCAGTGACCGTGCCAGCGGCATAGTAGGCGCTTGATGTGTTGGACAAATCCACAGTTTTGACGTTGGATGCCATGAGGAAATTGGAGAGAGACAACTTAGGAGGGCCGACACTGTCAGTTAAGGGACAAGAAGCAAGGCTATTAAGTAACGAGAGAGAGAAAGGAGACATGAAGTCGAGGAAATTCCCCATTGATATTCACATTTCATAGTTCCTCTTCAAAGACTGATCTTGTGTGGCACCCCACAAACCACTTCAGCACGGACACATTTTCCGTTATCGCAATGAGGGGAAACCGCCCTAGTCTTCCTTCTCGCGGTGACCTTCCGTTTGATAATTTAGCAGGCGTCATTCGATGAGGGCCGGTGGGTGGGGCCTCCCAATCCTAAGAAAGTGGAACTTGTGTGGCTAATCTCTCGCCATCACCTCCAAGTTTCGTTGCCACGAGCGTGGATTCCCCCGAGTCCTTTTGTAACGATTGTCTGGTGCGGAAAAGCTCACGAAAAAACGGAACTGGGGATCTTCTGGTAGCATATGCGAACTCCAAGGGAGTCATAAGTCCCCGGTCGTGTGCTGTCACCTATTTTGACGTCTCGGAGTTGCATTAACTGCACGGCGATTTGAATGCGTTGAGTGACACAGGCATCCGCCATGAATAATCGGATCGTTGTCATCGGGTAAGTCTATGTTCCCCAGATTTCGGCTGCTTACTAGGGTGTTAATATTTCTTCCAGAGCTGGCGTGTCCGGATTGACATCCGCTTTGCTGCTTTCGCGTAACAGGAATTATGAAGTTACTGTCGTAGCGGAATTCATGCCAGGCGACAACAATGAGCCGGGATATGCATCACCATGGGCCGGTGCCAATTTTATTCCGTACGCACATATGAAACATACTGCGTTCTCAAAACGATCTTGCAACTAATAGCTCGGAAAGACTTCAGCCTGAACACAACAGTCTCCGCGAACGGCGAACCTGGTTGGAGCTTAAGCGACTTGCTGCCTCTGTTCCTGAGGCTGGCATTCATTTTCAAAGTAAGAATTTATTCCAGCCTCGCGTTTTCCTTTCATCCGGGCTCTAATCACTATGATACATATAGAAGTTCAACTGCAAAGACGACACAAAGATATGAAGGACGCGCACGGAAACTTCCACGGTGCCTTTGCAGAAAATCCCTGGTTCAAAGACCTTTTCGATGACTTCCGAAAACTTGATGTATCGGAATTGGCACCAGAATATGATGCAGGCTGTCAATTTACAACGGTCTGTATCAACACAAGTATCTACCTGCCTTGGCTCCTGGGACAGTGCGCAAGAAATGGGGTGAAGTTTCAACGTGCACGCTTGGAAAGTGTTGAAGAAGCCCGGAATCTGAGTCACACTGGAACTCCCGCGGGATTTATCATCAACGCAACGGGACTTGGTTCGAGGAGTCTCGGTGGAGTGGTTGATACAAAGATGCTACCTGCCCGTGGGCAGACGGTCCTGGTTCAAAATACGATCCCAGCTATGATGATGTTCTCGGGAACCAATGACGGACCCGTGGAAGAGATATATATGATGCAACGAGCTGTGGGTGGTGGAACAATTCTAGGAGGAACCTATGAGCTTGGAAACTGGAACACAACACCAGATCCGAACATTGCTACAAGAATCATACAACGTGTTGTGGATACCTGTCCAGAGGTTGCCGAGGGAAAAGGTATCAAGGGAATCCGTGTTATCAGACATGGCGTTGGACTACGACCATACAGAGAGGGAGGAGTACGGATCGAGAAAGAAAGTATTGGGCAAGATACATGGATTGTTCATAACTATGGCCATGACTCGTGGGGCTACTTGGGCTCCTATGGATGTGCTCAGGAGGTCCTTGAGTTGATCGAGGGGCACTCGGTGAACCAGAGTCAGAGTGGTGTGTCGAAAGCACGTTTATAGTCGCATTTCACCAGAGAGCACTGGACATAAAACTACTCGTCATGTACTACGTACTAGTAGAATGTCCATCAAAGAAAGACTCGAAAAGAAAGCCGTGAATAGTAAAGGATAGACTATTGAAATTACGTGGAGTCAACGTTTTCCATTCATTCGGATAACTAACTCCTTCCAAGAGGGCATTTTTTCTTTCTACCTGTCCTCGCTTTCCATGGCCTTGGACGTCTCTTTCGAGCCTGTTCTCATAGTACTGGAGTTTTCACGATCCTTCAGTGTCTATAGTTAGGGAGTCTTTCATCAGACTCCAAAGTTTATGAGAAACAAGTTTAAGTCATTGCTCACAGTACGAAGAAAAGGCTTAGGATTCGGTTCAGTGATTCAGTAGGGCTCTTGGTATACTACTAGCAGTATGGGGCTAAGCTATTGAGAGATACGTACTAGTCGTATTGCTGCTAGCATCGCTGGCATAATTCGGCCGGAAAGAGTTTGCAAAATAGGAATAGAGTACATCCAAGCCACAGAAATTTGTACTTGTCAGCATGATCACAAGAAAATCATTTACATTATGTCTAAAAGCATAGAATTTATGCCGGTATGGAAACACTTACTCTGTATGTGCTAAGCGAGATATGGAAAGACAAAAATGTAAAACCACGAAAACCCCTCATGGGAATGCTGTCGAAATGATTGGTTCGCTCATGCTTGCCGCTAGCATGAACACCATTGGGCATATCAACTCAAATTCAAGTTTGACCTGCGCACATCTTCGCACAAAAGTGATGACACTGTTACCGAGAACCCTATCCACTTTTCTCCATTGAAAAATCACCGTTTGACTAATATCGCCTACCCCAGAGTTTCCCCGCATTTGCAAATGAGGAAATTGACCCATTGACCAAAGGCGAACCTTGGAAAATGAACTGCAGTAATCCGCGGCTTCAAAGGGGCACGACTCATTCAAGAACAAGACTTCCAGTGGATAAGAAAATCTGGAAAGTTTTGAACTTGATAAGAGAAAACCCAATTTAGTATAGATCATAGCTTATCTGTAGAATTGCCCCATATCATGGAGAAACTAGTACTCGTTTATCTATACAACTTGATTAGAAGTCTGTCGGCATGAGCTTCTCGAAAAGCTAATTAGACGGGACTCAATTGGATAATGACCCTCTTCCTTCCCGCCAAGGTGTCCCAACACCACCTGTTGTAACTCTTAAGAAGGGATTCCCCACAATCTCGATTAAACCATCTTCTCAATGATCCTGAAAATTGTGAGACTGCAACAAAAGATCATACGATGTCGAAAGAAAAGAGCGATCTGGACCCCGAGGCCATTGAACCCACGCCGGTATCTGATGACCAAGTAGTCGCAGGGAAGCCTATTGCACATGACGACGTCTTCGGTGAGATCACTGAAAATGGCCCTAATTACCGAGATGTGAGTGTCTTCCTTCTGAAATCTGGGATAATGCTCACGCGCTTCAGGTTGGCTGGATGGGAACAACGGCCCTCATGATGAAGACACAAATCGGCCTTGGAGTTCTTTCCATGCCTCAAATATTCGACTCCTTAGGCATAATGCCAGGAATAATATTGCTGCTCGCCATTGCTGTCATCACTACTTGGGCCGATTGGATGGTCGGGGTCTTCAAATTGCGCCACCCACATGTCTATGGAGTCGATGATGTTGGCCGACTCCTGTTTGGACGGGTGGGCTATGAAGTTTTCGGTGCTTCATTTTGTCTTTGTGAGTTAGGCACCTATAGCCAAACTCAATGGTTCCGAAGGTTACTGACCAAAACAGTGTACACGTTTGTGTCGGGCTCGGCCATACTGAGCATATCGATTGCTCTGAATGCTCTTTCCACTCATGCTGTCTGTACAGCTGTTTTTGTCGCCATTGCAGCGGTCGTCGGGTTCATGTTCTCGAGCATTCAAACCCTGGGCCGTATAAGCTGGCTGGCATGGGTGGGAGCACTTTGCATTATTATTTCAGGTAAGGAGGCCCAAAAATCCGAATAATTTGCTAGCTTCGCTGACATAGATGGATAGTCTTCGTAGTCACCATTGCAGTGGGAATTCAGGGCCACCCTCCAGTTACATCCGAAACCGCAGGAATGATAGTCAAGTCTGACTATAAAATAATTGCCAATCCAACCTTCACCAAAGCTATTTCAGCGGTTTCTACCCTCGTATTTACCTATTCAGGTACACCGGCCTTTTTCAGTATTGTTGCCGAGATGCGAGAGCCGCGCCTCTATACTAGATCCCTTTTAGTTTGCCAGTTCACCGTGACCACCGTGTACATAGTGATCGGAGTGGTGGTTTACTACTATTGTGGGTCGTATGTTGCCTCTCCTGCCCTCGGTTCGGCTGGTGCAACTGTCAAGAAGGTGTCTTATGGGATCGCCCTCCCGGGGCTGATTGTCTCTGCTGTTCTTTTCCTCCACGTATGAAACGCCCCTTCCCTAAATATAAACATGATGTTAATACAGTTTCAGCTCTCGGCCAAGCACATATTTGTCCGCATCTTGCGAGGCTCAAGACATCTGTCTTCACACACTCCAATCCACTGGGTTACCTGGCTAGGATCTACCTTCACGGTGACTTTGTGTGCCTATCTTATTGCCAGTGGAGTTCCTGTTTTCAGTAGCCTTGTTTCTCTCATCGGAGCTTTGCTTGGTACGCTCCTGACATTCCAATCCACGGGCTGCATGTGGCTGTACGACAACTGGAAGCGGAGCGTCGAGGAGCGTTCTTTCACGTGGAAAGTTGGTGTCGCCTGGAGCATTTTTATCGTTCTTGCCGGTACCTTTTTATTAATTGCTGGAACGTACGGATCGATAGTCGACATTATGGACTCGTACAAAGAGTCGGGCGGCTCAGCAGCCTGGTCATGCGCGGACAATTCTGGGTCTTGAAGCGAACAAGCGTCCAAAAATTGAATTTACCATGGATATTTGATTCAAGAAGTATTCTATGGGCTATCTCTGAGTTGTGTTTACTCCTGTCGCTGGGAATGATTGGGGATAGTATCAAATAAATGAAAGCAGCGTTTCAAATGTTATCACCAAAGAACGGACAGGCCTGTGACTAGTAGTTGAAGGGCTAGCTTTATAAATTAATCAATACTATAAGAAAGCCCAATCTCGTTGATCTGACAAACTATGAAGTATGTATTGGAGAATGATTCTGTAGAAGCTTCCAACCAGATACTTTAAGCAACGCTCTGTAATCATCGCGTCGTCAATTTCACTTCACTATCTATAAGCCTGTTTTCACGAAATTACGTCAGATACGCTTTTCATTCTAGAGGTTCAGCTATGGTAGCTTAGAATAGACATTAATTATGCAATTTCAATTTGGAAAAAAATAAATCATTCTTTCGACGTCAACTAAAAACGAATCTGTAGACAAAGAGGCATTCATAAAGACGACAGCATGTTCAAGGTTCGCTCACTCTCCCTTGCTGAGTTCCCCTTTGGACTTCCATATTTCGTATTCGAAATCCGTCTGAAACTCATAATAGAGGGTTTCCTGTGCATTTTTTCAAGTTAGCTGTGCAAATGAAATTCGGCTGAATGTCACGTATTCTTACCGGATCTGCATTAACCTTAGCTGTATACTCTGCCTCCTTGTCTCCAATGATGTTCTTTGGCAGTTTTGCAGCATCTACCATCAGCTGGACCTCGCAAGTACGCTCCAAGGAAGTAAAAAGGTATGCAGCCTCATCTACAGTGCTGCCAGCAGTGAGGAGTCCATGATTCTGTAGGATTGCAACACGGCCATCTTTGCCCAAAGTCTCTGCAAGACGTTTACCCTCATCCGCCTCAAGTACAACTCCACCAAACGATTGGTAGACCCTTTGAATAGCATAGAAGGTGCAGCTATCCTGGTTGAGGATTTCCACCGGTCTTCCAAATGTGGACCACGCTTTTCCTGCCGGTGAGTGAGCGTGGCAGGCAGCATGGATATCAGGTCTGGCTTTGTGAATTGCGCTGTGGATCATAAATCCGGCAGCATTAACGGCTACTTTGTTGCCGCCAATGACTTGACCTTCCTCGTTGACGTGAACCATGTCGCTAGCTTTCAACAGACCAAAATGCTTGCCGAGACTGAGTTTTGTCAACAACACTGGCTTATCCAATGTCTGCCTCTCTTCTGCGGGATAATGCAGTGGTGAAGTAGACTTACGGGTTAATCCAAAAGGTGGAGGGTTCGACTGGGTCACGAACACTGATGTGACCGGCAGTACCTTCGGTGAATCCCTTGCGAGCGAAGACACGAAAAGCACCAGCCATGTGCTCTAGCTGCCATTGTCGCTTCTTGTAAGGGTCATCAAATTTTGGAACTCCTGGGACGGGGTAACCCCCAGTACCACAAGCACTCAGTCCCGCCGGCGAATCACTTGCTTCGTTATGCTTAGCATGGAGTTGAACATCTTGCACGATAGTTGTAGTGGTTGAAGACATTTTGTCAACTTCTAGAAAGCAAAGATATCTGGGGATGGTTGTGAGTTCGTTTTCTAGCTATTAAACAGCGACTCCACCACGGAGGAGATCGTCTTAAATTGTCAACACGGAAAAAGCGTAACATTGTCCACAAGTGACTTCATAAAGTCCCTGAAAATCAAAAGTTGCTATTTGCATAATATGAAATTTACAAGTCGTAGCGATTGGATGATAGATACTGGTAACAGCCCGCGCCATGATGGGCAACCAATCGCTCTCAGTTTCCTGCCCCACTCATAGTTGCCACAAAATGTTGTCGTTAACTTTCCTTGATCATAATTGGGAGAGGCTTAGTCAGTGTATAGAAAAGTAAATCTCAATGATGCAGGCGGTATATCAAGCAGTGGCAGTTGGAATACCTCCGGTGCAAATGGCTAGTGAGCTACGAGTATATGGAGCAGAGTCCACATAACGGTTTGCCGGAAGTAGCAGGTAGATTCGAAAATTCACTTCACATCAAGGTCAGACATACTAAAAGACGAAGATAAGGAAAATACACAAATTACGTGAGCTGACACGCTGGATGGAGCTGAAGTTGCTCGGCAAGCATGTACGCCAATCTTCAGAGGTGTCCCACAAAGGCCGAGAAAGACTTCATGTGCCGATTTACTTGCACGGTCCAAATAAAAATTCAAAATAAGAATATGGCCAAAGAACCCAAAGCGTATTTCATCTTGTGTTGCGGGTATTATTATGGATTTTATGAGTGTTTCACACTTGATATAATATGTACACTTCAATGCCGCTTTTCACTTTCCATTTTCTCCCCCTCCCCTGGCTTTTCTTTTCAGGGCTGCTGCGTGCGGCACGCGCATCCTCCAGTTCCTATTTAGCCTAGTGTATCTTGGCTTTGGGGCTTAGAGTATCACTCGAAGAGTCAAGGCTGTTGCATTTATTCGGGACGTGTTATACGGTTCACTTGCTGTTGTGAAAGTCTTGTTAGTACCCCATTGTCATATTTTGTAAATACACTTAATTCCAACTTAAGCAGTATGGCAGCTACTGAGGCATTTTTTGAGGAAAAGAGTAGCGAAAATAGATGGAGATAGGGGTGCATTCAAGATACCTTGGGTTTGGTCCTTGACCTATTCTCGATTGTTACGTTATGTCCGTCCGGATGTGTGAGTATATCATAGACAGCTAGCTTACCAAGAAAAATTTTCACTTATCTACTTGCAGGCACACAGTACATGAAATATGGTCATCGTAATATTCCTCAAGTCCAGTTAAACTTGTAATAGGGCTTTGTGCCAGAACTATCGTATCACAACCCCGTAGAAAAGTAGTCGACGGAGTCGGGGAAAAGGCCATTGATGAGACGTTGAATGACTCATTGCAGTATGTATCTTGAAATAAAAGCTCTACTGAGCTTCGAGATAATCAAATCTTCTCTGGAATTTAGCGAAACAACAAGTAAGTGAAGGGTACAGTATTCCCGGAAATCGGTGTCACCTACACTCTTTCATCGTTCCCGGAACCCTAAGTGCCAAGAAAGCGCTGAACTGTTTTTGAATGGCCTTTCGGCCGTATTGATTTAGATAGTGCATTGTAACTAACCAGCCTATAGTAGTAGCGGAAGGCGCGTTTCCTTACAGTAAAACCTTAAAACAAGCTTCATTACCAGACCAGTGCTTTCCGGATTGCCTGAGCGGCCTATAGCCAGAGTTAGTCCCCAGCTAACCAATGATGTATGAACCTTTTGCCAACTGTAGGGAACACGATATCTGGTAGCGGACACCCCGGCGTTCCCGATCTTCCTTTTTTAGCTGGCATGGCTTTTCGATTGCTCTGGGCCTTTCGCCAGCGCACACAAAAACCTCAAAGACATCTCACTGAATTTAGGAATAACCACTAGAGATTAATTAATAAAATTTCAACGCATATATGGCGACTTTCGGATCTTCCTTGGTCCCCTTTCACCCTATGACATACGAGCATTTAGAGAGCAGACTTAAGCGAAATTTTGACATGGTCATTTTTTCGCAGCTGCTGGAGATGGATCATGAGGTGAATCGTCTGAATAGCTATATAAGGCTATACGCATATATTGCAGAGGCAACTAATGTGATCAATAAAATGAAAAGAGCTCTGTAAGTCCTAAAACTGACTTGACATCTACACCTTGCTAATAGCAAAATCAGTTTCAATAAAGACAAACCTCAGTTGCGATCACTTTGTGACGATCTTCAACGCAAATCAGAAGTGCTAGGAATGTACAGGATCTGCGAGAGCCTTGAAAATGTTCGAATAGAGAGCACAAAAATGGACGAGGAGGACAGGACGAAAGATGTCTTTCACAAAAGATGCATCCCATATCTGTCAACTGCCAAAAACCGCTTGTGTACGAATTTCAAAAAAAAAAAAAGAAATTGTCACACAGGCCTTGCCGAGTAGTTGTGAAAATGACTTTACCATCGCCGTTCAAAAGCAGGCCTCTGTGGGCGTGTCTCTGGATTAACGCACCCTCTAGGAAATGGAGATGTAGTTTTGACACCCTAGATGGTGTCACTACAGAATGAAGGGCAAACGCCACCCACATGAGAAGTACTCGTCGAGGACGATCCAATACTCGCTTACTAGTATCTCGTTACTAGCTATCGACAACTGAGATCACATGTTCTTCTTTGATTTGAACTTCTTGCGACTCTGTTGCACATCTTTAACTTTATCTCTGCCCCACCCTTGTTCAAGACCGACCATTGTCACAGCCACAGAGAGATTTATGCTAAATTCTGTTTTTTGCAGGCCGAATTCCGATATAGGGACTCGCGGAAGAAATCGATCCCTAGAAGGACCTTTTTAATTTCTTTAAGTCTGGTCCGTAGTCCAATAGCACTGCAGGGCTGCAACTAGCCATCCAGGTCTTATACAGATACACGGCCGTACTCTCATACATGGTTCGCAGATAGAAATACTTTCGATCATGGGACCTCATTTCAACGGAGTAATTTGTTTTCCAATCCCGCCAGTCCTTCATGAAATGGGAAGCACCGTCTAAACGAACACCGCAGGCACTCGTACGGCCTGACATCATTTCTCCAAATGGATGAGGAATAACCCATCATACAGTACAGAAGGTGAGACAAAAGGGTCCTTAAATTGATGGAAATCATGAACAACATGGTGGCGAGATAGACTTTATACTTCGATGAAGATTCATATTCGAAGCTCCGTTCGATTGAGTGTTTTGAGCCCGTTAAAAGTCTGACCCCGGAATGTCGTAGCTTCAATTGTCCATCTGCTGTCATTTGATAGAGTGAAAGCACTGACAGAAACGAGTGCAATTGAGAGAGCGTTTTGAATATTTGAAGTTGAGCCTTCGGCTTTCATTTGACTTATGCTCTGGAGACAAGGACTTATGATGTTCACGGCGGCAGTTGAAATTAGGAGTGGAAACACCGAATTGACAGATTTTGGAAATGAATTTGGCGTCAAGATTTCATACTGTACGGTCGATTACACAAATCATCTTACGACAGCAAGCAGTAGATCTACTATGCAAAGCGGTCGATAGTACTGCTACAAACTAAACTGGCGCTGCTGATAGACGTACAGATTCACATGAATAGCGCAGCCATGATTGGGTAGCTTACTGCAACGAATATCTTTAGCAGACGATTCAGTCAAGGTCGAATGATCAGCAGTAGAAATGCAAGACTTAACCCATTTCCCTTGCGCACTTGGTTTATCACTAAGCTTCCAAATAGTGCTCGAATAATTTCGGAACCTACCTAAAAGCCGCCGACGAAGAGCTTTCACGGACGCCGCAATAATAGAAAAACGAAAAGAGAACTTCTCTGCGAGCTGGGCTGCGGGGGTCAGGACTTGGTAAGTTGCTGGCCACTCATGCCCAGTTGCCCGAAAGAACTACGGGTGTTTGGTCGTCTCCACTTCTCGGCACTGCTCCGATTTTCAGGCGGATGCGACTCAAATCTATCATCAATCACTTGCGTGATGAAAGTCCCTCAAAGCCATAACAAGCGGGTTCCTTCGGGCCAGCCACATTGCTTCCTGCCTTCCCACACTGCTCGGATTCTAGAAGGTATCGCGGTTTCTTTCGGGCAACTCTCCCCTTCCGGGTGGGGCGACGCTTTTGTGCAATATTCTCTGGGACGCTGGTTGCGTTCATTTTGCCCGTACGACCCAGCCGCAAGCGATTATGCATCTCGAGACAGTCAGCAACATCTATGGTCGAACCTTGAACCCTTACAACAGAAATTTGACACCTGGTGGAACCAGCGGTGGCGAAAGTGCACTGTTAGGTTTAAGGGGCAGTATTTTTGTATGTGTACGTGAGATTGCAAGTAGCGGTATGCTATGAGAGGTAGAGAGTTGCTGACCTTCTGTAGGTCTGGGGGGTAGCTACGGTCTTTATATACACGTTGTTGATACATGCGATGCGGGTGCGGGCCGTCCACTCGATGGGTGCGGGTAGGGATTTCCAGCTGGCCGGGCGTGAGGGCGATCTTGGGATTGAGTGTGGTGAAGCTGGCCTGGCGGGGAATGCGTTGATGCTGCATCATGAGAACTGTCTTGATGAGGCCTGCCCACCCCGGAAGCACCCTCGGTGTGGCCGATATTGCCCTTGACGGAGGCAAAGTACAGCGGGTCACGACGGCCCTCCACAACAAAGACCTCGCGGATGCCCAGGAACTCTTGCGGGTCGCCGATGGGGGTGCCGGTGCCGTGGGCCTCGAGATAGGTCACCTCCTCTGGCGTCACACCAGCCATGCGCAGGACCTTGCGGTACAGGGCCGTCTGCGAGGGGCTGTACGGGACCGTAATGGGCACCTGGTTGCTGCTCTGCCGGATGGCAGTAGAAAGGATAGTGGCGAGAATGGGGTCGCCGCCTGCCACGGCCCGCGAGTGCTCCTTCAGCACGATGAGACCAATACCCTCGCCACGACAGTAGCCGTCTGCGCCGGCATCAAACGACTTGGTGGCCCCCGTTGAGCTGAGGAACGAGGCGGCGGTGAGGTTCTGGTAGAAGTGAGGGCTGGTGAAGAGCGAGACGCCGCCCGCGATGGCCGTTGTGCAGTCGCCATGCAGGATCGACTTGCACGCGCTATCAATGGCCACGGCGGATGACGAGCAGGCAGTGTCCAGCGAGACCGAGGGGCCCGTGAAGCCAAAGAAATTGGCTGATCTTGCCGGTTAGGAACGCCCTTAGCGTTCCCAACGTCGAGGAAGCGTTTGGGGGATGGCCTGCCACGTTGTCGTTGTAGTCAGGCGCACACACGCTGATGAAGCAGCCAACATCTGTCTCCTGCTGCTTATGAGGCCCGAAATAGCCGCTGGACTCGAGGGCGTGGTAGGCAACTTCCAGCAGCAGCCGTTGCTGGGGGTCCATGGAGGCCGCTTCCCGGCTGGACTTTTTGAAGAAGCGGTGGTCAAAGTACTCGATATCGCGCACAAAGTTTCCCCAGAAGACGGTCTTGTCAGTGCTTCTGGGGTGGTCGTGTGTTGGGAATCGGCCTGCTGGCGGCTGCTCGGCCATGGAACGGCCGTCGTCCAGCAGCTGCCAGTATTCCTCGAGGGAATCGGCGCCCGGGAACTTACAGCCCATGCCGATGATGGCGATGGCTCGAGGTTCTTCACGCATTACCATGTTGAATCGTTGGCTGGCGTTGTTGAGAGAACAGATGATTATACGGTGATGCTTACGACTGCTGCTGCGTGTTATATTGTAGATGGCAGTGGCCCAAGGGCGTCAGGGGACAGCCGGCCAACTCGGGTCCGCTGCGGTACCTTTGGCCAACAGGATATTTTTATCCTGCTTTCAGATCCTTCCAGGCTAAGGCCCGTGTTGAGCAAATGCATACATCCATGCGGACCTACACGTAGACTAGCGGCCTTTTGGTTATGAAGTGCAGTGTGTCATATCAACCAGGAGAGCGTCTATCAGCAACGTTTCCTTTAGCCTCACCTCGTACATACGATACACACAAGGAGAAATATAGAGAAAATAGACTCACCCCCTTCAAAGCTGGGAATGCTCCCAGCTTTTGAGACGGCTGGACTAGCGCCACAAAGTGCTCCTGCGTGTTCCAGTATCCTCGACGAGACCCAGCCACCTGTCCAACCCTCACAAATCCTAGGTCCAGCTCCGGGTAATTCCTGGCAGCCCGCTCAATTATCTGCTCGCATACCCATTTGGCACGCCCATATCCCAGCCTTAGCGCACAATTAGGGTCCATCGTGGGGGCTTCAGCCACTATACGTTCCCCATATACCACCGGGTACAGGCCTACGGTTGAGATGGATGAAATAAACAGCAGACGCGGCTTGAGGCCCAACTGTCTGCGGTTGATATCGCCCGCCAGCTGTACAAAATTGGTAACCGTGCAGAATGAGGCGTCGAACGAGGATAACTGCATGTGGAAGCTCATGGGCCAGGCCAAGTGCAGGATATGCGTCACCCGCGACACGATGTCGTTGTACTGGCTCGGTTCCAAACCCAGCTGCGGTGCTGATATGTTGGTCGACACAATCTCTACCCTAGACCACAATCCGTCATCTATCTCTATGCCTCGCGACGCCATTGTCTTCCGTTGTTGCACGACGGGGTCTTCGTCCTCCTTGGACACGCGGTTCAGGCATATGATTTTCGCAACATTTGGATCACTCAGGAGCTGGGCAAGGACAAAGGAGGCAAGGCTTCCAGTAGACCCCGTAATCAGAACTGTACAGGGATGGACAGAATATCTGTTGACCAGCTCATGGATGTCCACTGCATCAGAAGATCGTTGAAACAGTGCGTCCACCAGCTTCTGCACCGACGGATGCTTGTAGACAAAATCTGGCGAAACTTCTACCTCAATCTCTGGAGTCCTTGCCACGGCAGCAGAAAGCAACCGTCGTATCTTCGTCGCTTGGAGACTGCCCATCCCGAGCTGAAACAGGTCATTCTCATCAGACCACTCTCCATCGGGGTGGCGGATATTGGCTTGGACGAGCGCGCGCACGCTGACAGCCGGCGCTATGCAGTCGATGGGAGGCGCATGAACGATGACATCAAGCCGCTGATAGACCTGGTCGACCTCCTTGTCAAACAGCTTATACACCTCCTTGCGCAACACCGTCCCCTTGTCAGACCGAGGCAGCGTGCCTGGCGATACGACCAGAACCGCATGCGGCGACGAGATTCGCGCATGAGCATCCATCTGCTGCCCAGCCTCTTCAATCACAGGCCATATGCTGTCCTTGAATGCTTCTTCGTTTTCGATAGCGTCTCGTGCCTCGACGATAACCCCCAGCTCAAACTTGTTATTCCCAAAGGCCGTCGCGGCACTGGCACTCTCCAGCCGCCCAAGTAGCTGCTCCAGAATCGTCGGCTGCACTTTCTCCCCCGTGGCGAGACAAATGAGATCGTCTATCCTCCCCGCAGCTGTGTAGCACCGATCCCCACCAGCAGGGTGGTGGATGAGAAGATCTTGCAGCTCAAACCGCTCTGTCCAGCCAAACGGCCGCATACTCATCTGAAACGCATTCTCCTGCTGCTGTTCCTCGTTTGCCACAGGCTCGAGTCGCACCTGCAGCGGACTCAGAGTATCGACTCGCAGCTGGAAGAAATGCCAGTCGTGGTTAGGCTCTGGCTGGAAGAACGGCGTCATGGGCCCGGTTTCTGTCGCTCCATAGTGGTTGATCAAGCGCACACCGGTCGATACTAGTCTCTGTGCGATGCCTTCCTTGGGCAGGCCCCCGCCAAAGGCAACAAAGTCGAGTTTTCGCAGGGTGTTGAGGCCGCGGTCGGAAGGCAGCAGGGCGATTTCCTCCAGGATGGAGGGGACTGTTAACAGGGCTTTGGCCTTGCAGTCCTCCATTAACTCAATGACAGACAGACCTGTTAGGATGGCTGTAGATGGGGGAATAACAAACGGCTTGCCCACTCCGAGCAAAAGGCACATTGGGACGAGGCCAAACCCCTGAGATTTCTGTTTTTTTAGCAATACTGCAGATAGTTTTGACAAAGGGATGGCAAAACGTGAACCTACGTGGAAGTAAGGAGAGGTCGACACAAGCAAACCGGGAGCTATTTCATTGGTAAACTCGTGGCAGCGTGCAAAGCCCAGAAGATGGCGATGGGAACAGTATATTGGCTTTGGGAGGCCGGTGGTTCCGGAGGAATGCAGGATAAGGACGTTTCGATCGGTTTCGGACACGTAGTGCAGAGGGAGTGCGATTACAGGGTCTATAGAGAATACGTTGTCGTCCGGTGCAGCCAGCAACTCTTGATATGCTGCCGGGTCAAACACCGCGCCGTCGATTGCTGCTTCTCGGGTGATTGGCTGCAGCCGTGGAGAGACGAGGATCTTCTCAGCTCCTGTTTCTCGAAGGAGATGAGCTACTGCCACAGAGCTCAATCGAGCGGATAGCAGCATTGCTGGTACCCCCAGGCCCATCAAGGCCAGCGTGTATATAGCCAGTCCAACATGTGACTCCATGAGCAGAGCCACTGGAGCAGCCTTTACAACTGTTCCATCGCTCTGCAGCTGGGGAGTCTGGAGATCAAGGTTGGAGCGCAGCCATGCCTGAGAGCGGGAGATGGCCGTGTGCAGCTGCTGGTAGTCAACGTGGAGGAATGTATGACAGTCAGCTCCCTTCCATGCCTGCTGGCAGAACTCATAGCTTGCATTATGCACGCGGTGGAAGTCGATGAGCTCAAGAAGAGTCCGTATTTCCTCCCCTTCGACGGGTTCTAGGTCCAGCGTTGGCCGCACAAAACCCATTTGCCTGAATCGACTGTGTCACGAACAAAAGAAGAAAAGAGAATAGAAAGCTTTGGACTAACTTTGGAATAGGTTCTCTGTCGGTATGGACCCTAGATCCCAAAGCTTTCATTACTAGAACTGTACAATTTGCGTTGACATGGACCCGAGTGGCTTTACTCGCACTCGGGTCCAAAATGGAAGTTCAACTAGAGAGTGCACACTTCACCCTCTTTTTATCATTCCCTCTCTCTTCCCTTCCCTGGCTAACTTTATCCTCTACCTATATTTCACAATGCCATATCCACCAATCCGTCCCCAGGTAGGGACCACATTTACCCCAACAGTCCATCACGACACATACTCCGCCATCAACCCAGTAACCTGCCAGGGCAGCGTCAAGAAATCCGTCCTCGTCACTGGTGCCGGGAAGGGCATGGGACGCTGCACTGTGGTGTCATATGCAAAATCCGGGGCGTCCCGCATCGCAGTCTGCGCTCGAAAGATAGACGAAGCACAGGCTGCTTGCGATGCGGCTCTTGAAGCTGTTCGGCAGGCCGGGTTAACGGCCTCACCGCAGATGCTTCCTCTCGAGATGGATGTGTGTGATCAACGCAGTGTTGCAGCTGCTGTCGCGATCTTAGAGTCATCCTGGAACGGGGGCCTTGATATTCTGGTTAACAATGCCGGGTATCTAGCCGAGTTCCTCCCCTTGGCTGAGGGAGACGGGGATGACCGGTGGCGAACTTGGGAGGTCAATGTTCATGGGTGGTATAATGTTACAAAAGCCCTGCTTCCCCTGTTGCTGATGGGTAAAGACAAGACAATCGTCAACGTGTCGTCTGTTGGGTCGCTAGCCTTGACCCCGGGGGCGAGTGCATACCAAGCATCAAAGTTTGCCTTGAATCGGTTGACGGAGTATCTGATGGTCGATTACATTGATCAGGTAACATTTATATCAGCGCTATATTGACACCTGGCTAATTGATAACAGGGTTTGCTGAGCTACGCCGTGCATCCGGCCTCTGTACCCACGGCGTTGGCAACTCGCATGCCCTCTGCCGTGATCGATGGTATGTCTGGCTTTCTACGGTCTACACGTATACTCTTAACGCATTCAATTCTAGCATTCTGCAATGATCGGCCTGAACTTGCCTGTGATTGTATTGCCTGGTTGACGAGTGAGAGGAGAGAGTGGCTGGCAGGGAGATATGTCAGCTGCACCTGGGACATGGCTGAGCTCGAGGCCAAAAGGGAGGAAATTATCGGGGGAGTCCTTCTCAAGCTAAAGTTGACCATATGACGATGGTGTCTTTAAATGTCACACAAGGGTCTCTACATTGAATAGTCATTATAGGTCGTTTCCCCAGGAAATATGGTCTGGCTATAGCATCTGCATCCGGTGGAGGCCGGCAATGTGACTAGCTTCACCGCACGTTTGAGTCCATTCATAGATAATATACTTGTCTGCGACTCAACTAATGTATTAGCGTTTACGTGCAGAGGATCTCATCGCTCATTCCGACGATCTGACGATCTCCCACAATTTCGATCGACGCAATAATGGCGTCCAGTGCCGCCTTCTGTGCTGCCGACAGCTCTATAATGCCACAGTTTTCCTTCACTCGTGAAGCAGCCGTGGCTCCCGGTATGGGAATAATGTTGCCACAGTTGCCCTGGTTTGAGTGCGAGCGGATCCAGGCAAGGGCCAATTGCGCCGGCGTGACGCCACGCTCTTTGGCAAAAAGCTTAACCTTATCGACCAGCTCGAGGTTTTTATCAAAGTTCTACCTCTCGTTAGTTCTTTTATGTCAGGTTGAACTGAGGTATAGAAAAGATCGACATACCTCTGGCTGAAATCTGCCAAACATATGCCGCACGTCGCCCTTGGGAATATCCTCTAGCTTGGTGACCTGTCCCGTCAGGAAACCATAGCCCAGCGGAGCGTACGTGAGGATCGTAATACCATGTTGCTTGCACGCATCCGCCACGCCATTGGTGAGCATGTCAGTGCTCCACAGTGAAAACTCGATCTCAACAAAGCTAATCTGGTAAACAGTAGCTGCACGATGAAGTGTCCTGGCGCCGACTTCTGACAGGCCTACGGCATCGATCTTGCCCTCCTCCACTAGTTCCTTTAGGGCGCTCACGGTCTCCTCGACTGGCACCTCCTTGTCTATGCGGGCAGGGCCAAAGACGTTGATTTTCTTGAACTCGCCGAGGATGGCCTGGCACGCTTCGTAGCTGGCGCGTACACCTGCCCGGGTTGTCTGCGGCTTGAAGTTGACGGGGTCGAAACAGGCGCGAATGAAAAGCTGGACCTTGGGTGCGTCTTCGGGATACTTCTCAAAGTATCGGCGCAGCAGCCACAACCCAGTCGTGGGAGGCTCCGGATCCATGCCGTAGATGGATGAGCTAGACCAAATGGTGGCGCCACCCGCGATGGCAGCTTTCATGGCGGCAAAGGCTTGCTCGTCGGGAGTGACCTTGGGGCGCCATGTCATGCCTAGGAGGCCGAAGCCGGTGTGGGGGAGGGATCGTGAGACGGTCATAATGTCTGTGCTAATCTTGGCTCCACGTTGTTTGGACTTTGAAAGCAGAAGCACCGTTGACCATCTCATATCCAGCGGCACCCAGCGGCCATATTTATAGAGCCATTGGGCACTAGGCAGGGATGGGTCGGATTTAGCCCGGGCTTACTGTAGTTCCGTGGGTGGGATCCGGATGCCGCCACATAGTTCCTTGGCTTGAACCCGGGTAGTTCTGAGCTCTACTAGTCTTGTATTGGCGTACCATTGGGGCTGAGTAACAAGGGCCCGAGTAAAGTAGGGCCGAGTAATGTAGCGTCCAGGCCGTGGTTGTGGCGGCATCGCACTTCCCAATAAAGAAAAAAAGCAACCCGCTGGCCGACAGCTCAACATGTTGAATATACTAGATCGGCAACGATGGCCACTCCTGATATTGCTATTTTGGTCCAGCAGATTGACGCCGTGCTGCAAACGCAGCCCAAACTGCCGGATGAGGAGCGATGCCAGTTGCGCGAAGCAGGCCGCAGGCTCAGCCTCGCCATGGAGATTCCTGTGGACAGTATCCATCGGATAGCATATGCAGTAGGTAGTTGGCCATGTACTATGTACTAGACAGCTATGTTAACATCCCCTGCTGCCCTTGCAAGTGGGCCTCGCGCAGGTAGGCGTCGATCTCCGGCTGTTTGAGATGATTCGCGACAGCGTGTCATCACACGCTGAGCTGGCCACCAAAGCCAAGGTTGATCCTGTTCTAATGAGTAAGTATTTACCGCTTTTCTGATCCTCCTGGCTATGTGGATCACAACTTATTGTTTGTCGATTAGGGAGGTTGCTGCGGTATTATCAGTCTGTGGGTATGATATCGCAGCTGGACACCGACACTTTTGTTGCCAACAACGTCACAAATGCCCTCGCTTCAGATATGGGGAGATCTGGGATATACATGCAGTGGGAACACCTTCTACGCCCTTCATTTTGTGTAATTTCATCAAAATTGCTAACAGGAGGGCAGAGCGGATGTCCTAGGCCGTTCCATGCTGGCCTTCCCCCAGTTCCTGCGCAGCACCAACTACCGTAACCCTTCTAACCCCTATGAGACGGCCTTTCATTTGGGTATGCAGACGGACCAGGATCTCTTCAAGTGGCTCGAAAGCCACCCGAACTACTCTGTCAATTTCAACACGTGGATGTCCACCCAGCGGGAAACCAAGCCTATCTTCCTCGACGTTCTAGACTTTCCCAGTGAGATCGGCCCATCGGACGAGTCTACCGTGCTCTTTGTCGATATCGGCGGGTCTAGAGGCCACCAAAGCATTGCATTGAGACAGCGATACCCCGATCTCCTGGGGCGAGTTATCGTCCAGGACATCCCACACGTCGTGGCAGAGGTAACCGCGAACCCACTGCCCGGATTTGAGAGCATCGAGATCATGGAGCACAACATGTTTACGCCACAGCCTCTCAAGAGCGCTCGAGCGTACTACTTCCGCAGTGTTTTCCACGACTGGCCGGACGACAAGTGCCGTGAGATTCTGGAGAATCTTAAGGTGGGGATGACGGGTGAGTCTCTCCTGCTTCTGGATGAGATGGTCGTGTCGGAGCGAGATGCCCCCTGGCGAGCGACCCTGGCCGATATGACCATGGCGGTGGCTTTGTCTGCTATGGAACGTACAGAGGCCGAATGGAGAGCGTTGCTAGATGCAGCGGGGCTGCGGATGGTCAAGGTTTTGAAATATCGCGCTGAGCTGGAGGACTGTGTGATGGTGTGTGCTTTGAAGTAGAGTATTTACTTAGCGAGATCCCTGACACAAAATGACACGCAATGCCTTATATTTGTATATTTTATACATTTGAATGCATTGTTTTGCTGCCGCTTGGTCGCAGTTCTGAGGACGCGATAAAAAGTCATGGCCTGCGTCTTAAGGCAGAGTGCACGAAGTTACGGTATTTTGGTTGAGCAACGATTTATATAAATTTAAAATTTTCAATTTTACCTATGCACTTGCAGTCGTTACAGTTGTATTTATAATGCATTTATTTCATTTCGAAAGGTAATAAATGATACAGACAATTTTATAGAGCGTTTGCACATTCTATCACTTCCAATTAACTCAATATTGACTACCACAATATGCATAGCATATCTATACTAGGTCCTTAACTCCCCGAGCCAACGTACTGCCTAGTTCCAGTCTGCCACGTCGCGGGGAACAGCATGATACCCATTGAAGAATCCATGCGGATCATACCGTCTCTTCAAATCAGTCAGTCGCCGCTGCCGCCATTTCTGGGTTCCATACAGATTCGACAGCGGTTCATCTCCGTGAGCATAGTTCTGGTACTGGATTGCCGGGGAATAGCCTCCCACAGCGGGGAACGAAATCCTGTCACGCCAGGAGCGCGCCCAGTCGTCTGACAGCGCCTTTAGCGAGTCGTCCGTATATGCCATCTCGATGGCGACCATGTTGTTCAGCTCGCCACGGTGTGGGAATGCAGAGAAATTAGCCGGATGTGCGTCAATCCCCTGCTGCCCGAAAATTTCCAACAGGACTGTACTGTTCACCAGTCCTGGGTTTTTGGCAACGAGTGTACCAAACGAGGTGAGCAACTCGCTGAAAGTCGGCACGTCTACGTCTGCAGTGATGGAATCCCACATACTGTGGCTTTGGCCGTTGAGGCATTTGGCCATGATGGCGCCCCCAGCAGACTTGTCGCCTAAGTCCTCCCAGCGAATCATTTCCTCCATCAGGCCCATGCTATAGTTGGCAAACTGCTGAGTGTACTTTTGACCTTCCTCTGCGGGGCCAGAATATACCAGGTCGATTGCGATGAAGGGCTACATGAAACTAGCCGTCAGTCTGGTTTCTTTTTTCCAATCAAAAAAAAAAAAAAAAAAAAAAAAGAGAGAGAGAGAGAGAGAGAGAAAGGGAAGGGGATTATACCTCCAGAGTCTCCGCATTGATTGCAAACAGAATAACCAAGGCCAGGTTGGGGTTCACGGGAAACAGCGAGTTCATGGCCTCGATGACCGGTTCCACTGAATCTGCACTAAACGTCATGAAGGCATCGTACTGTAGGCCGCCATTTGTCGCAGGCCAGGTCTCGAACGTGGTCTCAATCACAATGCCGAAGTTCTGGCCCGCACCACGCATGCCCCAAAACAGATCCGGGTGAGAGTCCGCACTGACATCGATGATGGTGCCATTCCAAAGGGCCAGACGAACATCACGCACAGCATCACTTGTCAGGCCGTGCAAACCCTGTAGTCGACCAACGCCACCCCCAAGCATGGCTCCGGTGGCCCCGACGCAGGGACACGATCCAATTGCTGTTGACTCATTTATTTTAATCAGCGAACCCGTGCTCATCATCACAGGGCAACAACTAGGGCTACGGCATGTTCTTACTCAGTTCTCTGCCCCCAGCGGCCGCAGCAGCTGTTAAGTCCCGGAAGCTCGCCCCGCCGCCTACTGTCAGACCGTTGTCAGTGTTCAGCTTGGCGTAGTTGAACTTCTCCATGTTGATCATAACTGCATCTTGGACGATCTCCAGGGTCGCCGAGTAGCCATGTCCGCCTGCTTTGGCCACCAGCCAGGGAATTTGATTCTTCGACATAAATTGAAGCTAAATTCGTGCGTTGTCAGTCTCTTTTGTTGATTTAAGCATTCGATACAATGAACGAATTGCAAGTAGCAATAACGTACACCCTGCGACAGCTCTTCCTCCGTTTCTGGGAGGAAAACGAGGTCGAAAGTAGGCGCGTCGTAGGTAGACCAACGCTGCGTCTTATTTACAAAGTTCGGCCACGAAGGCCCATAAACAAGATCATTAATTGCTTCCGGCCACACAGAACCATGCTTGTTCGACGTCTGAGATGGAGTCGCTGAGGCCGCGCATGCCAGCGCAAGCACCACCCAGGGCAAGGCAGCCGTCATATTGAATTCCTTGAATTGAATAAAGTAATGATGAATAACTTTTGGTTGGAGGTTGATGAATTCTCCTTTTCAAGACTTGAAAACACGAGCTTTATATATTCCGCCGTCAGCCTCAGCGAGATAAGGCATTCTTACGACCAAAACGTGGTCTGACAGCCCTGCCAGCCCCTGGCTATTTTCCACGAGGTCGATGACTCGATCCTTGGTCTATGCAGGTACTCGACTGGTAGCCTCACTTGGCTATGCTTGAACGCATGGCAACTTGGGACTGCTAGCTGATCGCGGACCCGAGTGGGTTGGATACGGGACCCGACTTGCCCGAGTATTCTACCAATAAGGAGCAGCTAGTAAATACGGAACCTTTGAGCGCTCATTATGACTTTTCTGGCGGACATCCTTGTTGGCTCGGCATCGTAGGGTCATAGACTGGGAATGGACCCCCACAGTCTCTGAATGAGAAGCATTCGGTTCCCCGCGTGTAATGTGGCCGGTGTTTAAATTTTACGAGGGTTCAAATGGGCTAGCCGAGAAAGGGTTGCGATTAGCTGGTTTCTTTCGAGACAAGAATCGTTACGATCCGGCCAAATGTGTCGTCGAAGGAAGAAAGGTCCAGAGATTCTTCTGTGGCCTCCGCCCCAAGGCATCTTATTTAAGTATGCAGAGGCATCAGTCGTTAATTAAAGGGCTCCAACAGGCCTTGTATGCTCAAAGTGAGGACTGAGAGATCTGGAAAAGCAATGCACCCGAGGATTTAAAGAACGACCCCTTACCGTTGGGTAGTTGGAAGGGGAGACGCAAGGGCTAATCATATAAAGTACTTTGCTATATATCTTGGGCTCCAATTCCATGGGTTGCTAAAACCGGGTGTGTGGAAATGTTGAGCATATGCGTAGATGGGAATTCAGTGCGATGAGACATTGTATCTTATATGTGTCATGACAATTTGTTCCTCGCATCTTGGCCGCTAATCTGTTTTCATCACATCAGCATTCTAGTGAGCATGCTGTAAGTTGCCCATGATTTTCAGGCGAAGCAACGAGCGCAACTCTGTATGGTGAGAAATCAGCAAAGTGCAAGCCGAATTTGGTCTACGCGGTACATTCTTTCTTGCACTGGCACTAATACTGAGGAACCAATCGAGATTATTGATTGAAGAATTCCTGAGAGATCATGGTTGAGAGCGCCCCGTACGCATGAAGCTCTTCTTCCTGAGTCTCCTATAGACACGAAATCGAATTGATACGCCGGATTGTATAAGCTGAGAAGCTTCCTGCCCTGCTGGAGGAGATCTCTTATAAATATTCTAAGTATTGATGGAACAAATATGTCGTCTTAAGCACGAATCGGTAATATTGCGTGGAGTGCTCCCGGCGTCCTATATATTATAATGTCTTTTGCCCTACTTACTATTAGAGTCTATTCCAGTCCAATTACCTATAAAATTGATAATAGAAATATTCATATTTTTTAGTGTTGGACGGTAAGGTGTCCAGATAGTTCCGGGGAATTTCATCTGATTCGGTTCACTGAGATCTTAAGAATCTCAGAATACTATATAATATATATATATATGAATCATAGAGAGACGTAAGAGAAGATTAAGAGAAAAGTGAAGGAGTGATAAAGAGAGAATAATAGGGAGAACACACCTTGTTCTTCTGGATGACTAGGTAAATAGTTGGCCATATTTAGGTGGAATATTATGGTAGCCTAAGGTCAATGGACGGTAGAAACCAAGTGCATAATGATTCATAATGGGAGATTGAATGAATGGTGATGATGTGCTTCAGATGGGTAGTGGTTCGATGAATAGACTAATCTAATGGAATGATGATTTAATTATATGTACGCCTCTTGATCCAATTGCCTCAATAATTGTGGCCCATTCACGATTGCCTTGAATAACTCTGCGTGGCCGCTCACTGCGCTCAACTGCAGTAATTACTTTGGAGCTAGAGCAGAGCCCCATTGCGAAGCCAATTTCATCAAAATTCCAGATATCATCTTCATGTGTACCGTATTCTTGAATGGTTGCTTGTAGGATCTGGAACCAAGGTATTATAATCTTTGAATCTTCTTGTTTTGCGCGTTGATATGTTCTTCGTCTTGTATATCGTGTACGTATTTCAGGATGGCGTTTAATAAAGTTATAAGCTGAAATAGCCATTTGAATTCTACTTTCTTGTGATAAAAGGCATTGTTCAATGATAGTAACGTAAATTGATGCGTTGGAGATAGAAAGTAGTAGCGTGCGGCGAAAATTCGTCGCTGGGTGGTTGATTACGTTACCTATATTTATTTACTAGTACTTTCTTGAAAAGTAAAGCCTTTTTAAGTTGGTTGACAATACATTGATCTAGTTATTATCAAGTCGCATCCGAAACCGAGAATTGTTAGTCAGCAACGTGTTTATCACAAGGTTCACCGTGTCCAGCTCCAATCCCTCCAGAGTTAGTGTACTGAGACGAGAACCACTGTGAGATTCGGCCGTCGACGGGGCCATCGCCGGTTCAGTTCGGTGCAACTCGTCACTTGTATTTGCGTCTAGAGCTTGCGAAAATTCGTCAGCCACCAGGGCTGGGTCGAGATTCTGGAGAAATTGCAGGCAGTCCGCATCAGAGGTATGCACTGGCATTGTATCTTCATATGGAACTAAAAAGTCCTTGCTGAGGTCTGCATAATCCCCCTGCAGGTCGGTGCTTCTCGGAATCTGATAGTCAATCATCGCCGTCGCCGTCCGATCTGAGGCCGACTTCACTGGTCCGCTTAGGGCTGTATCTTGCTGCTCCTGCTGGGGCACAGGGTCTGCCCAGCTGATTTCAGATAGGCTGTCATCATCAATCGTAGAGGGGTCTTGAGTGCTGTTTGCTGTGCTGCCGCGCTGTCTGCGTTGTAAGAGAAAGTATCTAAGCTCGCGAGGTCCCGTCAACGACATTCCCGCCCTCCCCCAAAGAGAGATGGTACGAGAAGGAGCATGTAAAGAGTAGCAAAGACTGACCTGTTCTTGATATCAACCGTCGATCGATCTCGAAACGTAGTGGTCGAAATTTTACTCCAGTTGTGACCATACTCCGCAACAAGACGGAGAAGGGCGCCATCCTGCTCCTCAGTCCAAGGGCTGTGGCTCACGTCTGGATTGAGGGCATATCGCCATCGTTTGGAGCATTGGTCTGCATTTCGAGTTCGAACTATCTCTGAGACTTGGGTCCATCTGTCAACACAGTCGCATTAGGCTTTTCCATTGCTTTATTTAGTATAACAATAATAATAATAAGTAACCAGCACGATGGATATACTTCAAGCCAAATAAATTAGCTCCTTCCTGCAGTCGGCCATCTTCCACTGCTGTCCATGCGCCCTTTCGGATGTTAGGACTAATCTTGTGCCACCGTTTGCGACAGTCCTTGTTCGTACGGCCTGGAAGCTTTGCAGCAATTGTATTCCAGTCATTTACTCTGTCTTCTGTTCCTATAATTAATATCAGGTTCTGTTAGAAACTCCCCAATATATGAGTGACTTAAGCGAAAGAGCTAGTAGAGGCCATCAGGAAAGGAAGTCCCTTCGGGGAATCGAGACAGGCACCAACAAAGTCGAAGACATCAACAAGAAAAAAAAAGGGAAAATACAACGGAGTTACCTATACGCTGTGATTCTGCTTCTTTGAGGAGAATCCTATCTTCTTTCTCAGTCCACCATCGTCGTTTTTGTGTGGTCATAGTTGGCGCCACGTTTGAATTATCAGATTGGTACCTGGGCACTCCAGATAGAGGCGCAGAAAGGCATAGAGAACTCGATTAAAATAAACGACTAAGAAAGTAAAAGTAATTGAGGGATTCTGTGTGAATAATGTAATTTAGCAACAGTGTCAAACGGTCTGGTGGCTTCTCAACGAACAATGGAAATTGTGCAGTGGGGGGGGAGAGGACGGTTTTGATAGAAAGAAGTCTGTCCCTACATCGGTACCACTGTTGGTTTTATAACGTAACCGACCCCCTCTTCATACACACTATATGGCAGTGCTGTGTGGCTTTGGTAGTATCCATAAGCACTGATGCCATTTATAATCAACATTAGCTTGGGTCTAAGCTGGCTATAGTAGGGTCTAACACTTGTGAATGCGACTTTGATATAGGCAGCAAACATATCTGCGTGACGCTGAATGGCTAAGATCAAACTAAAAGAACTAAACTTCGAACAGCGTAAACGACCCCCCTTTTTTACCTTTCCTGAACAGCCCGCAATCACCGGCCCGCTAGTGCTGATGCTTGTTCCCAGGGTCTTGCTGCGGTCTGCCTGCCCATTGGGTGGCGTAATTCAGCTAACTCGGAAGCACAATGGGGCAAAACTCCGCCCGCCCCATGCCTGCACACCAACTAACGTAATTCCCAGGTAAGTAAGCCGCCATCCCAGGCGAGCCGCCAACCCCCTTTTGGAATTCAACGCGTTCAAATTCGAAGCTATCCAATCCAACCGAAATAATATATTATTTCATTGGATCTAGATAGTATTACGTGTAGGGCACCTAACTCTAGTATGCCCTATAATAAAGCAACTTGAACACCTTGGTGGCGCGCGTTTTAGTGGTTCAAAAGGTAAAGGCGCAGAACTAATGGATGAACCCCCTGTCTCGTTCCCTTGCTCATTTCTTGCCCGGGTAAGACCCCTAGCTTCCTGTATATTGAGTCATTCATTAGGAGTCATCTGGCGTCTAGATCGCATCCTTTTCTGCTTCTACTTCTCGTTGGCTGCGCGTAGATCGTGGTTTTCCTTCGCTAGTAGGGCCGCACTGTGCATAGCCATATCGCAAGCCTTGATAAGCTGCTATATAGCTACTTTTGAAGGCGTTAAAGGGCTCTAAGATCATTCTTTTAGAAGCCCCTTGACTGAGGATGCTTGCTTTTGTAATTACCGAAGTGTATGAAGCGTAGCAAGCCACGATGAGCTGGTTGATTGACTTGCACGGCTTGGAGGAGGTGTAGGGGTTTGATACACGGATATTAAGCTCCTAAAGCACCCTATCTGGCTCAAGAGGGTAAATTCCAGCTTCTGTGAAGCCATTCTGAATATTTAGAGGCTTAAAAGCCTCTAGATGAGCTGTTGGATACGCTCGAAGGAAGTCAAACCTATCAGTATGGTTATATCCTAAGCGCATCTTTTGCTCCACGAGGCCTCCATAAGCACGTTTTAACGGGCTAAAACAACCAACATCTAGTGGTTGTAAGAGATGAGAAGAATGAGCAGGCATGCAGATGGCGATAATAGTACTATCCTCGCAGGCTTTGTCAAAACTAGGTCTTAGATGGCTCGCATGACCATCTAAGATGAGTAGACGATAATCGTCCAACCGTACGGCTAGTCGTTCCAGGGATAAAGACCCTTTGCAACCACCGGTGGCCTATCTCATCTGTTGTCCATCCATTTACACTGACTTCAAGTCTCCAATCAGGTGGTAGCGTGTGATCTTGATACCATCCTTCAACGTGAACCTTCCCCTTAAAGATTATACAAGAAGGAAGCACCCAGCCAGTTGTATTGATGCATTCAATTGTTGTAACCCATTCCCGATTACCTGGCTGGATGAGATGAGGCTTCCCTGTCATATTAGCTCTTGTAACCGCCTTAGTAGTTACAATTAAGCCCATAGCGAAGCCAGTTTCATCGAAATTGTAGATACCCTCATGGGAGATGCCGTATTGCATTTGGATCTGTTATAGGCGGTTAAAACATTCCATGATAATCTTTGGATCCTCGCATTGAGCTTGGCTATGATTATATCGTCATGCATATCGAGTTTTAACCTCCTCACGTCGTTTAGTAAAGGTAGAGACCCAGTTCTCGCCAATAGGTTTGAACCCAGAGGGATTATCTGCCCGGAGAAGGATATTGGCCATTTCTTCAACATGAGATGGCCTAGGGGTGCACCCCGCGCAGGTCCCTAGATAGTATGCATTCTACTAATGATTCTTCCTTCGTAGGAGATAATCTATGGTTATTTGCGCGTTTTTCAATTCGATACTGGCATCTATTGAGTCGGTCACGGAGTGTAGATCTAGGCACGTTGAACATCTCTGCAGCGCATTGAACACTTGAAACTTCCTTCTTTTCCAAAGCAGATACTGCTAACTGGATCCTTCTTGTTCCACCAAATTTCTAGAGGGTTGACGCGGTTTTGGTGGCATGATAGCAATTTGGATAGCTTCGAATTTGAACGTATTGAATTCGAATGGGGAGTGGCGGCTGAACCTGGGAATTACGTTACTACGTTGCGGCGTAGTCAGACTAAGCCTTAGTCTTCGGGGTCGCGCGCTGATGATAAAAAGATTTCAAAGGCGTATGCTTCATATAGTTTCTAAAGGATTTTAAATTATTTGAGAAGTGGGCATCTAAATATTAATCCAAAACCGTCGTGGAAACGTATGGCCCAAAATTTCTTTTTCTCTTTGGGTTACACCGCGTCCCGCTGTGTGATGATGCTGCAGTAGTTTCTACGCTACCCCAGCCTTGTTGTTGACGACATGCTCAGCGGTGAGGGTGCGTATGGCACGGATAGCTACTGCAGGGACATTACATTTCATACGTCTCAAATTTCAGCTTATCTGCGGGGATTTGGGCCTTCGATGTCAGAGAGGGGATCCAAGTGATTGATCAAACCATTTCGTACGCAACAACCTTCCGTACGCAGTAAGCTTTCAAGCAGCTTCAGACATAATGGGCATGTTCCCCATTTTTTGGAGGGGTGGTCTGGAGTGCATTCGTTATGGAAACAACTACTACATCGTTTTGAAGGAGTGTGATTTTGTTGTTCAACCTAAATTATGGCCTTCCTATCTCAACGCATCCAATACTACAACCCTACGCCCGTGTGATTGTATCGACTTGAAGAAGCTTCACAGGCGAACGCTTTCGTTTCTTGGATGCGGCCTGCTTCCTCAAGATGCTCATACTCCCTTGAAACTCGTGGGAAAGGGGTCCAGAGAAGGGCATCATGGCCTTACGTTCAGCTGTCGCTCAATTTGGAGAACTTCCTGTAGCAAATGTCCCCTCGAAAGTAAAGCCATACCTGCTCACCTATCATAAAGGGAAACTGCCCAACTAGGGCAGCTCTATCTTGGTGATACTTTCGGAATGGAATTTTGAGGATAGCTTAGTACTTGTATAAATACAAGACTTGTCTTCCAGCTTCACATCTCTATATCTTAGTACTTACATCACCTGGAAGTACCCCTGCTGGCACGAAAGAATCGATGTTGAAAGACATTTCATTTGCCTTGTCTATCGTACCTAGCCCCACCATGCGTGCTAAAGTCGATATCTTCTCCCGTTGGATTTTGGTACTCTATCAAGGATTATCTTCAACCAGTCGATGTTAAAAATGTCTCAAATTCTGGTTCGGCTCAATAGAGATATATCTTCAAGGACGAAACTGGCCCAACCTAGAGAAGACACAGCCTAAATGCGTTTAGACCTTGCATGACACAAAATCGTCTCTCCTGTGCCCTTATAGCAAGTAACTATTCGGGTGGTCATCGCTGGGATCATGACAAGTTCTTCGCGTGTCTCTGGATGACTCGGTTTACAATAAACATCGGTACGGGATCAGCTTTCAAGCTGGCCTTATTATCAACATACGCGAGGTAGTCACTGGTCAAGAAGCAGCAACTATTTCCCTCGAGTAAATATTTTCGGGAGACCGAAGTGGGCTACGCTTGTAATACTCTTTCTATCATGATCAAGGCATAAAAGCTCCCACATCCCAAGATATTATTGGTCTCAATGGCCCAGCATACCAAAAAAGAAAAAAGGGGCCATAAGACATGGCTGCTTTCTCGAACTTCTGTTCAAAGGCTAAGACAGACAATGTCTTCTAAGGCATGTCAACAAGTCAAAGGACATATGGGCAGAAAGATGGGATCAAAAAGGGATAATTGGATGCCAAGAGCCGCGGAATCCGTCCGAATCCGACTTTTCCAGTACCGTAGCTGACCGCCTGACGATCGGAACCACCTGACGATCGATTTTACTGCACACCGACATTTAGAGTAGAATTTTAAACCTCTACAACTCATTCAATATGACTCCTATTAAAGCAGTGCTGGCGGATATAGAATCCTTAAAGCCAGGAGAAACTCTTATTTATACTGTAAATGCAAAGAAACACAGTATTGATTGAAATACTCTGTCAAGATATCACCGCAGAGTTCAGACTAGAGTGGCACGGGTTCGGGTCGGGTCCAGCGGGGAACCCGTGCCACTCTAGTACCGGTACAGTTGTGATTAAACTTACTTATTTTATATTAACAATTATATCAAGATTCATTACTTTGATTAAGTTCAGTATAATCCCTAAGACACGCTTCGGTCCTAGATATAACCGTTGATGCTCCCTCAAATTGAGAGGCAATTATGAAGGCAGAACCCGTCGTTCCAGTAGTAAGGTCTGAAGTATGCTCCTGATACCATGACTGTAATTTGTGGTTTAGGGCATTCGAAGAGGATGACGGAATCTCTCGAACTACTGTGCTCCGTATACAATGTGTCCAGGAGGCGCGAGATAATACCGGACAAAGAACAGTATTTATTCGATATCGAAACCAAATGTGCCGGACAAGGAGACGATTCTACAGAGGCTCCGTACGGTGCGGGATCGAATAGGTTATACTCTTCGTAGTTATTAGGGAAGCTCAGTGAGTTTGGTTAACAATTTAAATATGCCATGCGAAACGATAACGCCCTATGCGCCTTTCTCCCATATATCTTGAGATTTGCAACCAAGAACTGGCATTTGACAACGAGTACTAAAACGAAAATAGACATTTGCAGGAGGCTAGACCGAGCTAATACAAAGTGATAAGAAAAGGAGTGGTGAGAGTTAGAGGACAATGGCTCTTAGACTAGATAAATACATATCTCGCCCATTCAAGAAGCTCTGCAGCCGTAAATACGAAATCTTTTTCTAACGGAGGGTTCGGGCGGCGACCAATAACCTTTTCAAACTCAAGCCGGAGAGGGGCGCCCTGAATCCTTGGGGGATTAACCCCCGGGTCAATCCTGATTGTAGATACTTTCAGCGGCTTATATTCTGGGGCTGGTCGGGCACGAGTTGGCAGTGCCCGCGTGGGAATGTATTTTTCGATGTCAATCTTGCGCCTATTCTTTGTGACTTTGATCAGCAATACGATGTTCACCAGACCATTCGAGTTCGCCATCCACCAGGCAGCATCCGCCCATAGGCGGCGCATTGATTCCGAGACCCCAGCTTCAATCACCAGCATCGGGAAGGACCTAGGTCTCAATAGATCGTTTGTCCACGAAGAATCGCTCTCCTTGGTACTGGCGGTTGATCCGGTGTACCTCGTGGCCCCGAGGCCCTGAAACTCCAGGACCCCCACACCCATCATGAAGACTTTCCGGGACATGCGACCACCGAAGGTAACATGAGCTTTCTCATGTTCCCTTGATGGGACTTTGACGATCAGTGTTTGAATATCAGGAAAGTACGACAATCTAACGGTAGTCCCGAGTTGCCCACGGTTGTCCTCGATAAAGTTGAATTCCTCCTGGGCCACATGCTTAAGTGCGATATGTTGGCCAACCTCTCGTCGGATCAAGCTATCTGGCATCGACATAATGCGTGCTTTCAGGTCTTCGAAATTAACGTATGAGATGGGTGGATAATCACCTGTGAGCGCAAATTCGAATGATGAGGTTGCCATGCTGCCACTTCGTGATATAGCGTTGTTAGATGAGGAGATAGAAGAGAGTTCTTTCTCCGGTAAAGAGAGAAGACATTGCGAATTATTCAAACGTGACGTCAAGATAGATATCAGAGTTTCTGAGATGCTCAATGAGAGTAAGCGTATCAGAGGCGGGACATCGAAGAAATAATATGAAAATGGGCTTAGTAAATAAGAGAATATTCGTGATATTAACTTCGTACATATTCACTTTGGTTGATAAATGTTTAGCGGAGGATATCGCGTGGAGTGAGGTTCCCACGTTACAAGAGCTGCCTCTAGCCAGAACCCACGCGATTGGATCTTCGACAAGCGACTCATGGTCACCATCGTGGTTTCCTTCATCTATTGATTCGGGAATTATACCACAGTACGCAAACGAGTTCCGTGTAAGCGAAGTGGTGGCGTCTTTGTCTACAGGTGTATTCAAAATTGACAGTGGATCATTAGGTCTGTTCTTGGTGGAATTTGGAACTGCGACACCACTCGCGTGCGCTGATGGTACTATTGCCGATATAAATCTGGACACCCGAGGAACAAGTATTTGCATTTCCCCTCTCTCATTGGAATAGAATAATATCATGGTGGGGTAGGGGTGGCTGATACGGAGTAGTCACCGCTCGATGGCTCAAGATGACAGCTGCAACAGTATTGAGTCCGAAATATACAGTTGGGGTTGACAGTTATAATTCAACTATTATATACACCACTCTTAATCTCCGCTAGAGCACCCAGCCTTACGCCTACATCAATATCCAGCATGTCTAGGAGCAGTTGGTTCCGCCATAGACGAAGGTTCCATCGGAGTTTTCGCAACCGCAGGTGCCGTCCTTTGGGCTCTTGATGCATCCGGTTCCGACACCAGATGACTCTCCGTTGTCACTGCACGACAATCCAGTCAGTATACGCTGGCTTCCAGACCACACATAAATGTATATTCATAATGCAGGGGATAACTTACTTCCAGAAGAAAGTCCAGCAATCCTCATCGGAATCCGTCATCTCTGCGTCCGTAGGCGCAGTGCAGGTGTAGGCCTTGCATGTTCCGTAGGGAGCACCGTGAGAGGAGTCGTACTGGTGGTCAGTGACGAAGACGGCGAAGGTTTGTGTTTCTGTTATTGCCATTAGCATGGATTCAAGTATGAAGAGGAATAGAAAAGCCTTGGAAAGTAGCGTACCAGAAGTCCTCGTGTTGTGGGAGCACTCAGCAGCCTGGATAGCAGTGGACGTCTTGGCAGCTGTTTACTTGTGAGTATTTGGAGAGCCTTGCAGGAGAGGACTACATACGGTCGCAATTGAGTGTGCCAGGACACTTGCCCTTGGTGTTCGATGACGCCGGGGAGAGGGTGGCGGCCGCCAGAGAGGCGCTGAAGGCGAGAGCGATGAGGGATTTAGCAGAGACCATTTTGAAGGTTTGCGGTCAGAGTGAGCTACTGGGCAGGAGAACCATTGGGATGACTGTAGCGTTTTTATATCTGGGGTTAATAGAATGTTTGTATTTCTGTCGCGTAGTCCTGTCTATTAAACTAAGTCATGATGAAACTACGGGGTAGCCCGTTTCACCAGAGTGGATCACATCGGTCGTTCTAGAATTGGGTTAAATCCCGAAAGCCACCCGGAAGATTCGAGTCAGGAGAGCTTGTCTTAATTAAAGAAGGCCCACTTGGTTTGGCTATGAGAATGAAGACTCTCGGGGCATTGTAGTCAGACTACGCCGGGATGAAAGCTGTGAAGGGAATCGACGCAAGTTGATAGATAGGCTCTGATTAATCTACCAGCTGATGCGAGAAGAATAGCCACCACTGCTATGTAGAAATAGTATGTATGTTCAATTTAGGGTAGAATGTTCGAAAGAAAGAGTGAAGGAATGGCATGACGAATGCCGTCGAATATACGCCCTACGATCCCCGCTAGTCAAGTCCTGTAGCTTCGGATGTAGTCGAAAGCTGACGTCTTTTAGACCACAGCCCATACAGCCTACCTTTAGACGATGATTTGGTTAGCCAGAAAGAAGTTTTTCATGCAAACAGTGTTTCATATGTGGACAGCGCTAGTGAATTGTTTGGATGTTAGTGGCGGAGCATAGCAATTTTGGCCCACAACAGCCATGGATGAGCCGTTATGTTCTCGGGACTTACTATTTCGTTAACAACGATTATTTCACATGGTAAGGAAAAATAAAGTAGGTCGTGTTAAAAACGCCGACAAATCCCTGTTGGCTACATTTCAGCCTTTCTCTCGACCGCAATGATAGGAGGAACACGGCTGATGCATATACGGCACACATCGTCATATGTCCCACAAGTCTGCAGTTTTGAGATTGTCACGATAACCACCAAATATATGTGTAGTAGAAGTGTTGCTGCTGCATTTTAGGCACACTAATGGGGCACCGCAGCCGGTAATCGATGGCTTATTCATAGGAACCTGGTGTTTGAAGCGGCACCGGCATATTTTAATTTGGTTAGCTATATGTCTCCACTAGGGCACGCCAAATGATGGTGCTACCAGGTCGATGTTTGCCAAAGACTCTTTTAATCTCCAAGCCAGATTATATGCACTTGTCCATATAGCAACAGTGTACTCTTACTGGGCCTTCTTTATTACACCTGTTCTAGGTCACATCATTTCTCTCTCTCTCTCTCTCTCTCTGTGTGTGTGTGTGTGTGTGTGTGTGAGTATAGTGGTGAGTATAGTAACCAAATTATGTCAAAAGAGACAAAGATGCTTTAAGTAATTATATTATACATTATTCTAACGCTGTAATATTGGCTCTTCTATGCTGCTTTGGTATCTCGCGACAGGAAAGTCAAAGTAGAATACATGTGGTGCTTGTGATATAGCACACTATATCTTCAGCCCGCTTTTCGAACAAACTCGACCAGTATCCATTAATTAATATTTATCAACTGTTTATGCGTCGGCCCTCCGATTATGCGCCTGTTTTCTCCATGTACCGGCAAACCTCCACTGTATGAAAGGACCAATTAATGCCACAAGCTGCACAGCGACACATATCGTAGACGCCACACCAACACCAACACCATTGACCATAGGCATGATAAAACTGGTACCACCAGCAGCAAACAGACATCTAGCCAGGTTGAGACTGGCACTCGCCGCCGCGCTTCTATCAGGAAAGATATCAACGAGATAAGTCATGATAATCGACTGAGTAGAGACGGCCGTCCAGCCTGTGATAAAGGTAGAAACGATGGGAACGGCGATATGAACGCGATCGGGATACTGAATTGTCCAGCCGAAGAGAAGGATTGAGAGACATTGTAGAATGGAGAACACTGGAACGAGACGAAGGCGGGCCTTTTCAATTGGGAAGTCATCTTCATTACTGGGTCCATCATTTGCAGCCTCGGCGTGGAGCGAGGACTCGTAGTTTTCTTTGACTCGTTGGTAGTCAATATTTAGAATTTTGCCTGTCACTAGGGTCCCGATCATGGAGCCTACGCCGTTGGCTATGAATGTGAGACCGATTTGGGTTTCACCGAGACCATAGCGGTCTTCGAATAGTGAGGACATGGCGGTGATGCTCATCTGCCAGACGGCGTAGTAGATGGCGAGGAAGAGGATGATAGGAGCTGCATGCTTGGTTATGAGCATCCGGAGGGGACCGGTGAGATCGATACGTTTTCTTGCTGCTGGTCGAGAGGCATCTGAGTCGTCTTCTATTTTCCACTGTACTTTGGTCGTTCTTTGATATATGCTTAATGGATATCTAGTCAGTGGATTCGACGGCATTGTGCTTCCATTTGCAACAACAGATCGGAGTGTTTCAGGCAGGAGAGCAATGAGCAGAGCCAAGAATACACCACAGTAGATCGTCAGGAACCAAAAGACTGAATGCCATCCTAATGATCCGGCTAGTGCGCCTCCAATCACTGGCCCGACAGCAACAGGGACGAGTAACCCTGCTTGAAAGATGCCCATAAAGCCCCCCCGTTCAGCCCGTGTAGTGATATCGCCAATTACACCAGAGCCAATAGCAATCGTGCTGGCGCTACCTGTGCTCTGAAGGCATCTTAGAACAATGACTGTAGCGTAATTCTTACTTAGCGCCAGACCAATGCACGCGCCCAGAAATACAATGAATGTACAGATGTAGGCAATTCGGCGCCCTTTCACATCTGACACAGGGCCCCACAGACTCGGTGCCAGCCCCTGAAAAATAAGGTATGAAGTAACTGTCAGATTGACAAGTTCGAGAGAAACACCGAGATCATCTGCAATGGTCGGCAGAGCGGGGAAGTAGATATTTGATGCGAAACCTGAAACTGTTGTGGTTGTCAGTAGGCTGGACTTTTAGTGACACAGTGATTTTCCGACTTACACGTCGCGGCAGTGGAAACAATCGCAACGAGTAGCCATTTTTGTCGTTTATCGAATATGCTGTAAGGTGCATCCGGAACTGGCGGAGACGTTGTCGCAGCAGTAGTCTGCGATTGGTCTGCCGTACTTTGAGTAGGCGTTGTGTCTTTCATATTTGGTACTCTGTCAGCAATAATCTGAATTGTTTGAACTATGGGTAAGAAACTAAGATGGTAGAATGGACGTGATTATATACATGAATCATGACCGAGTGGCAAATGGTGTTTACCCCTACCAGCGGAGCTGAGGTCGGAATTCCGAGAAGACGGCTCGGAGTTGAGATTCTCAACTCCCGTTAGGGCAAAAATCCAGGCAATTGGAGCTTTATATAGATACATTTTTACGACAACCTCTCTTGGCTCCTTGGCAATTTACTTTTCTTTCATGCTTCCCTTGGTCTATCGCTTCAATCTATTAGATCAAGATGACACAATTGACCAAAAACCCCGTGAGCTTCGGTGAACGCTACGCCATCTTGAACTTGGATTGGATGACAGTCCTAGTAGACGCTGCCAAAGATACGCCCGAAGGGCAAGCGTTTATATCGAGTTGTTCCCGCTGGAATGAAGCAGTACACCAAAAGTCTCCTCGCCCTCTTACTATATTTTCCACACTATCGTTCGAGCGTGGCCAGCCTGAGGTCGAGGACAACACACCATTCGCCAAGTTGATTGCACCATTTGGGACGTTTGAACACAATTCGGCCGAAGTAAAGATCGCTTCTCAGTTTCATACCGATGAAAATGATGTTATACTTCATAAGACTCGGTGGTCTGCTACTATGGGCAACAGTCTCGAGCAGATACTGAAGGCACAGAGGATCGACACAGTGATTATCGTAAGTAACCTTCTCCCAGTCCTTGATAAAGCTTACGAGAAGGCTATAGTCTGGGATGACTCTTTCCGGTGTTGTGATGAGCACTATCTATCGACTTTTCGATTTGGATTACAACATCTACGTGATCAAGGACAATGTGGTGGAATTGCCGGTGGAGCAGACTGCGGCATTTTCCGAGGTTATGCTGGATATGCTTTTGTCTAAGATGAACCTGAAAGTGATCTCCCTTGAAGAGGCTTTGCAAGCATTGGAACTGGCTTAGAATAGCATCTGGGCTATGAATCATATTGACGTTAACAACTGCGTGATATCACATTTGTGCTAATTGGCATGCAACTCCAACTCTACAAAGGCGAATAAAAGTTATCCACCATGTGTACAACTCATGACCGCGTAGAGCATAGTCCCAAACTCATCGAGATTCTCTAACCAACGGTCCACCCTAGCTCGCCTTCGTACAACTTGTGACTCGTCCAAATCGGCAGGCATGGGCCAGAGCTCATCAACTGTTAGAAACCCCTCCATCCACTGGGCCATATACATATTGTATTCTCTTTCCCAGTCGTATCGGCGTCTCGCCTGCCATAATAATGTATTTGCTGGCGCAGGCAACCCTTGTAATTCAGTGCCAAGGAAGGTAGGAAAGCCCTCGTGAGACGACAAGACGCTGTCGAGCAGATACATAACGTATAGTGTCCGTCGCTTGGCTTCCGCGACGATCCATTCTTCCCACCTCGGACGGACTCGTTGTCGATCGGCTGCACACGTAAGTCCGCGGCGGGACGAGGAGCAAGCAAGCTCTTGGAGGTTTGTCATCGCTCTGCGAAAGAAGTCACTGCGAGACTGGTTAAGCCGAAAGAAAAGAACCATTGTGTAGATCAGATAAGCTTGAAAAGCGGCAAATAAGGACTCGTCATTATACCTGTCTTGTGATTCGTACAGGCTAGACATTTCTCGCTGTAGAACAGTAGCGGTAGTATGCTCACTCCCTGGGAGTGGATTTGCACAAATTCGAACTAAGCTTAAGCATGTACTAAGCGGTGATCCTGTCGGCTGTGCTATCAGTTGCTTCGGATGAATGAATGGCAGAATCCCGCGACCATGTACCGCGACGCCTGCGTAGGACTTCAAAACCCGGAAGATGAAGGCTGCAATCCCAGCTGGGTATTCCTTCACCGTCTGTCCAGGAATAGGCATATAGGCATTCAACCAGCGGTTACTGATTTCATCTGCGTTGATGGGACAGACTAACTCAAGGTCTGAAAACTCAAGAGTTTCAAGTTCGTCAGACATGGCAGGGAGCTCACCCCCATCTGGATACGGTGGCCTGGGTGGAATCGCACACGGTGTTTTGATCAGGCCTTCGTCGGAACAGGCTCGGTTGACATGCTGCCTGCCGTGTCTATCATAAGAATGTCGTTCGAAGTGATGTGGCTTGCTGTCAGGTATAAGATCGGGTATACATTGCGTGGCAGTTTGAATTTCGCGCACAGCTCTCTGAGGTGAATGGCTATGACTAACAATTAAATGGTCGTTCACGGTAGCACTAGCACTTTCACTGGTGTCTGCCACTAGCAACTCGCCTTCCGAGCTCGGAAACGAAGCATCGGATAACGAGAAAGGACTGTGTAGTCGTCCTTCGCCGACAACAAAGTTCTGTCTGACGGGACTTCCAGGAGTTGTGCGTGGGTAAACGCATGGCAGACCCCGATGCCGACATCTACCACAAGGTCCGGTTTTGCGATCGCGATCGCATCTTGCTTTGGCACTTGAGCATTGCTGGCAAGCTTTTTGTCGAGAAGTAGAGTATCGTGAAGTTCTCATTTCTACAAAAGATTAGGGAGGGAATGTGGAGGACACTGGATAAGAGACCACGAATCAGTCACCAGGGCGCAGCGACGCATATTAGGATGGGAACGAACCATTCTGCCTCACCGGCGAGGCGCCTGCACAGCTAGACGTTCAATAGTTAGGCTTTAACAGGCCAATGGAATTCTGACTGAGTAAGTGAATGTTTAAAACAGTGCATAGAAGTGTGAAGGCCCGTCTACATGTGTGGACCCAGGTTTTCTCCCGCTCGTGGCAAGCGCGACCTTCGGAATTCCGCTGCCTTCGGCATCCGAGTCTGGCGGGACGGAATTTCCACTTGACCCAAATATTTATGTGAAGAGCTCATATTTTATGCGGAGGGAAAGAGTACTACTGCAGTAGCTTGTCTTATAACAACCTGACACCCTTTCGTACCATCTCGCTTCCTATCTCTTCAAAGAGTCCGTTACAGCAGAATGGAAACCACAGGACTGCGTTTGGCAAGCTCTGCTCAAGAATGCCAGAGTCTCGTATAAAACCCCTTATACCGATGTAGGCCGCGAAAAAGATCATGTTGATCCCTGTGGGATGTCTCGCTTACTGATCGTGAGTGGAACGAGCTATCAGAACCACCGTGTCAAGGGTGGTCCTATTATAGTTTTGTATATAGTTGGCAAAATTCGCACAAGGAAATGATATCCAAGCAACCCCAGAGAGATCAGCATGATCTTTTTACACCTTGTCACAGTAGCCAGACATAGCGAGTCTAACTAGCCAGTTAAAATGTTCATAAAGAATAGTAATCACGGGTACAATGTATTTCTCTTTGAAAATATTAATTTAGTCTGGAACTTTATGTACACCACCCAACAATAGCGAAAGTATATACTCCTTAGAGTTATATAATTCATCCACTGATTTTCACCTAACCTAAGCCCTAGGTCCTTCTTAATTAGAACCAACATAATTGAGCTACCAGAAGCAGATTAACCTGAATTTTTATTATTCCTTGACCGATCCACAGAGATTTCTTTCTCTCCATGATAACCTTCAGTCTCTCGGTCAGCATCATTATTATCCTCCATTGACACCCACAAGAAATGCCTACTTTAGCATTGTTTTGTAGCAAACTCCTCCAGGTACTGGGGGAACTTTGTCTCCCACAAATCTTTATTCGAAAAGAACCGGTACTGCTCCTCACACTTTGTTGTGAGGACCGACCAGAATGCTTTAGGCTGGTCGAACATAATGCCCAGTATGCTGTTCTTCACACACTGCCCAATCTTCCTTCCCTGTGCATCGTCCACGTCACAAATGTTGGTGTCGCCAAGCTGCTTAACTTCACATTTTTCCAACGCCGTGCTGTAGATGGAGTCGAGCAGTTTGATGTACTCCTCGCTTAGCTCAGGAGCGCCCATCTCATCGCACTCCTTCTTGATGACCCCCATGCCCATGACACGCGCTTTGCTCTCGTAGTCGGACATCTTGAGGTTGCACTCGGTGCTACATACTTTGTTCTTTGCGTGTTCAAAAATTCTGTCCGAGTTGAGCGCATTAATGACCTCAGGGATCATCCGGACGCAGTAGGTAGAGGGGAGTTGAATAAAGGAGGCCACACTTCCACCAACAGTGAAGGCGAGGAGACTGACGATTTCGAAACGCATTTTGGAGGAGTGTTGCTTGTGATGGCCACTTTCAATTGGAGGAAGAAATGCAGTCTGGGAATTCGAGCCGTGTGTAAATGAACAGCAACTTGATCGGTAGGAGCCTTTGTCCTGGCAAGTGGTACTCATATATATTCTCTATAGCTCACATGGGCGTCGCAGTAAATGAATATGTCGATCAAATGGCAAAACGAGCAAGGGGTGGCACCCAGAGTTCAGCATATACGATAGTCTAGAGTAGACTAGTGGATCTCAACAATAACTTGGGAAGAATCGAAAAATAACTAGTAGAATGGAGACCCCAACACACTTCATGAAGGGCTACACTCTCTACAACTAACTCACCGGGCCAAAGACTGGATGATTTACCATGGTATAACGCCGATCAAGTATAGTGTATTATTCCAAGTGGGAAATAATAACATTGGGCTCAACGGGTGGCTGGCGAGGATTAAACGCGCAGATACAGATCAGTATCCAAGGTACCGCGGCGTCCCCGAGATCCAGTATTATATCCTAATTCTAGTAAACCCCTGAATATAAGCAAGGGTATGAGCTGGCTGTCTAAATTGCTTCTCTCGAAAGATTGCTTATATCTAAATCACTGTATAAGTCCTTCTAAAATATAGACATAGTATAAAAAGATACTGTTATCTAGATTCTAGTATTTCTAGTAGATTTATTTATTCAAAAAAGACTGAAAATAATCCAGAAAAATAGAATCCTTGGGATTCTACTTTGTGCCAATATTAAGCATATATGATATCTGCCGAACAATGGTCTGGTGAAATAGAAATTATGATCTACTACTTGCTAGCTTTTACGAAGTTAATAGTGGATCTTCCCTAGCCGTGCGGTCAATCCGCTTGGGAATAAATTGTAAATTGCTAATAACAGGGGGATAGTTAATTCCCATCTTATTTGTAGATCATTGTGACAAGTAGCAATGAAAACATTAGCAGCAGGAGTGGGGAATCTTGCTTTTCCCCGCTACGTACAACCTATTGAGCGCCATGCAGCCGATAGTTCCCCTTTCAGCTGCTCCACATCACGCTTCAACCCGCAAACACTCATAGCGTAGTCTATTGCTAAGCTGGAGAAACATCCATTCCGCGTTCAATCAGTCAAGAGGGGGGGTAGATTTACGCTGAGCTCTTGAATAGGTGAAAGTCATTTACACCGCAATATAAGAACGACGGCAGTGAGTCTTACTGCTCCACTACGCCACCATTACAACAGGTTCATCAGCATCTACCTCTTCCCGATTTTGGCTCAACTATGTATAAATCATTCTTTTATGATGCTGTACCTCCAGAGGACCACTTGATCAGCTGCAGAGCGATAAGCGGCGAGATAGTCAGCCTCATCGCTTTGCAGTATGCCAATCTTCTCGTGAACTCCCATCCTCAGGTAGCTCAAGGGGTTCACCATCACAGCTACTTTCGAACCAACCCCATGACCAGAGCTTACTACAGTCTACTTTATATTCATGGCTTGTTTGGAACACCCCAAGAGAGAGATTACGTAAGCAGAATGGTCAATAACGCCCATAGTGGAGTGAGAGGGAGAAATTACAATGCCATGGATCCCAACCAGCAGCTCTGGGTTGCGAGTTGCTTTTTCGTCGCCACCTTCACTGTGCAGGAGACATTCTTCGGGTTGCTGGATGACCAATCTACAGAGGCCCTCTACCAAGATGCATCCCGATTTGGCACATCCCTCCAGGTACCTCGGGAAATGTGGCCAGAAAGCATTCACAGATTCTGGAAATATTGGAATCATGAGATTCACCATTTTGAAGCGACGCCTGCAGTGCTCCGTGTGACTCATGACGTTTTATATCCGCACAACTTACCCTTTTGGGTCATGGTGGCCTTGCCTATCCTGCGCATCTTTACGATCCATTGGCTCTCCAAGGAAAATCGAGCGAGGTACGGGCTCCGTACTACATGGGTTACAAGCATGGTTTATTGCACCTGTGTGTTTATCATTCGGTGGTTTTATCCACTGTTGCCTGAGTTCTTGCGGCATTGTCATGTTTATTATATGAAGAGAGAGTTACGAAGATATGTAAAATAGATTGTGAGCATAATTTCTGTCAACATGTGGATGAAGCCACCTTAAATACACGAGAAACTACAAGAACGGGTACTTTCACATTGAATAATCTTCTTTACGTCGTCGGGCATCTACTGGGAGTGTGGAGAGGGTGTTCGTTGTAACAACCTCACTAGGCTAAAATGCCCTAATTCAAGATCGTACTTTATGGAGCCCAATTTTCCTGAGTTATTGTACGGCTCGGGTATTGTAACGACACTTAAGTGTTTCTAAGAGCTTATCCAAGATTATACCAAGCGAGGTCTAAACGTTGAGACAGATAGAGTTGTTGTTGCATTCTCTGGGTTAGCCAGACGTATAAACAAAGCGCTGCTCACGCATCAGAGTTATAGTATCCTTGAAAAGATTATGCATAGGCTCCTTCTATGGAAGCGCCCTGGTTCCAGAACAAAGCCAATTGCATATAAAAATGGCAAACTGTGTTCCTGGTCCTGGATGGCGTATGCTGGGCGAGTAGTTTTCATGAATCATGACTACCGTGCTGTCTTTCTGCAGAAACTTTTGCGACTTCTATTTCCGGAAAAAAACTATATTGGGGCCGCCTTTTGCCCAGTAATTGATCCCGGAGTGTGGGGCAAGGTAGAAGTGTGTATACTGAGTGCTCTGTAGGGTTAAGATCTGGAGAATAGGGTGATGGGTATACAGTAACCTTCCACTCAATCCAATAGTGAATACAGGTTGGTAGGTCCTTATCATACACCTTCCCTTCGACCCAGTCTGTGTATTGGAGAAGCGGAAATATATCTGTTTAGAAAATACATATTTAATAGACAGAGTGCTTAAAGAGATAGAGAATTAGTATTAATAAGACTAAGGTTTAATAGTAAAAAGAACATATAACCAAGGTTTCCAGAAATAGATATATACTGCGGCAGTTTATTCTATTACTATAATTTATATTAATAAGTATTATTAATTCTACTATAAGTTGGAGCTTATCGTTTTTAGTAATTAAGATTTCTATATTTAGTAATATCTGGTTAACTCTTATATGCTATACTGTCACTGTAATTTTTATTATACTGTTATCGTAAGTTAGAACACAGTGGGCCCATTATTCTTCGACACTGATGAGACTGAATTCAAATCCTCTGTTGTCATCGGGATGGATTTTGAGGATGAAAGGGAAGACCCTTACAGGCGCTATACATACTGGTCGTGTGCAAAAACATGGAGAATAGGATATTATCGGAGGCTGGGCGTTAAAGAAATACAAGCACGGTTCATTTTGAAGAAGAGCAGGAAGGGCAAGCTCGTTTAAGTTCAAGAACTGTATAGCAAAGGATACGGTCCCCCACTGCTGGGCAATAGACAGAAGGGGCAGAGCTGAATATTAAACACTCTACATATTCTCATACGCGATATGCGGCCATGGCTCATTTACGACGAAACAGGAACGATCTCTCATGGCCAGGGCTGAGAGTCCAGGATAGAGTAGGCATTTACAGGTGAAGGTACACTTGAATAAGGCCGGGAGGAAATGCCATGTTTCCAGTTTTTGATCCTCATTTTTGGCTCGAGTTGTATGATTTATTGCACGACCCTAGCCTTTCTTTCTTTCTCTTGAAGAAAGATCTATATTGACTTTTATAGAAAGGTCCGTATTGTTAATATCAGATCCACTGATATCCATAGTTGCTGTTCCCTCTTATGGGCCATGCAAAATGGAGTTTGATCAACCTGCGTAGCAAAAGTGGGGCCAATGTCTTCATAAGATGAGAAAAAATAAAAAAAAAAAAAAAAAAACTAAATTCATACCCATTGCTGTCCGGTAGCATACTTCTCAAGCCGCAGGTTGGGCTTATTCGCAAAGTACGCCGTGGCTCCAGCGGGCACCCGGTCATTTTCGATATATAACACCTTCTCCGGACCCTTAAATATACTTATCACACCGAAACCTTCACTTCGAGACCAGAGAGGAAAGGTAGCAACACAGCATCCACATTCATCCGTTTGGGAAGCAAGAGTCTTTCTAGTCGCCGGACCGTTAAAAGTCTACCATATTGCTGTTAGCCTTTGTCGAAGTGAGAGGGTCGATTGGGGTAAACATTACCGTTGTGCCAAAGTTTATGCCAGCACCTGTGGCGGAAGCATTAATCCCTACGTCTGATAGCATTCGATTAGGCCGGTACTTAGATACCACGACTGTTATCTCCTCGGTATGCTGGTTTATGACCCGAATGCATGGTGGGATATTTTTGCTGGTTCGGAGGATGGCCCCGAAGATGCCCTATTGAGTGGATTAGTAGCGGTGTATGGATGATCTTTGGCGTGACTTACCTTGGGTACGGAGTCTAAAGGATAGCTCAGAGCATCTGCCCATTCTACCACCATCTCTGGCTCTGGTAGGTTAGCGGCTAGGATACACTGGTCCGCCGGTTCGTCCAGGGCATCGTAAAACACGGTTTCGCTGGAGGAATCATCGTCTAGATCAGGAACATCATCCAAATTGGCACACTTCGCGTGAAGTCGGAATGGAACGTGGACGACATCGTAAAGATGAGCTGCAGTTTTGACAAACTCGGCGGCATCACGCAGAATATCTACATCGAGGTTTACCGATTCCACCAAATAGTTGAGACTAACTGGGCGGTTAGAGACCAGAATAACAAATCTCTCCTCTACAGGATGGTCGGTTGCAACCCCGTTCGGCCAAGATATTTCGGAGCCCACAAGCTCATCAAAGGAATTACTTCCAAGTGTTATATCAAGCTCAGCAGGGAGCTCAATACCCAGGGGCCATGCTCCGGTCAATGATGAAACAGTGCCGACAACATTGATATTCAGCACGGAAACGTACAGGGTAGTACTACCAGCGTTCTCGAGACGGATATAGACGGACTCTCCCTCGGTAATGTGATCGCTGCCCGCCATTTGGAAATTGACCTTCGGTTCGCCGTCTTCCACGGTGCCAACGGTTACCTGTAAGTTGTGCGCCAGAAGATCCTGTCTTCTTTCGCAGCGTAATTCTCGAACACGTGTTGCGCGGGCGAGCCGCTCTGCATCGGAAATAATGTCACTGAATGTTTGAGAAGTTCCCTCTTCCGTGCTATCGATCGAGCGTGTCCTGACTCGAACACCTTGGTTATCGACCAGCACAATAGAGCCCTCTTCATGGCAGAATTCAGCTAAGGGCGTCTTCTTGTCGTCCTCACTGTAAGGCTTGAGGTATCTGGATTCTTCCACTCCCGCTTGGAGACCATCTAAACCTTGGGGAAGAGACACAGGTAACTTGTCAACGACGTCACATTTCAAGAAAGCCAATGCACCCTCGCGGTGTATACTCCTCCACGATGGCATATGGGTTAGGACGGCTTTAGATTTGAATGCAGCCACAGCAGTAACGGTGGCTTCCACGACTGGTTCCCCCTCTTCTGCCTCATCCGGGTTAAAGGGAACAACAGTGTAAACGTTCCCCTTTCGCACACCAACCACACTCCCTGCATCAATCATCGCCTTACCATTCTCTATTCTGACGTACAGCGCCCCTGATTTGACATGTTGTAGAGAAAAGTGTGCCCGGGTGTCAGGTCCTTCAACTTGCGGATGTTGCCACTGGTGTCTGGTATTAACCAGCTGACAGACCCTGACAAGCGTAGTCCTCCACGACACATCAACGCCATCCGTCTCATTCATAGCCTTGGCCAAGGCATCAGTCAAGGCACCTGACCATTGTCCGCGCGCATTGATATGCTCACAAGCACTTTCTGCAGTGGCCGCGGCAGCAATTCGAACTGCATACGGGTTCCCCAACTGAAATACCTCCCCATGGAAATAGCCTTTCTCCCGAAGCTGCTTCAAGTATAAATTCAAATCGTGGAACTGTACTTTCGAAAGACTTTTATGTTTAACAGGTTCCTCATCCGGATCCCGGAACATCCTACCGGAGTGACAGCAGTCGATCACAATAGTAACGTTCCGTGTCTTGTCCGTCGTATCACGAAGCAAGTATGATATTTCCACATCGAGGATGCCTCGGAAGCCCCCTTCGGGCGATTCATCGTAGTCAACTGGGACAAGGAACTGGAACTGCCATGATTTATTCTTCTCCTTTCGCTTCTCGTCGTGGACTAAGGCGCCGTGTCCTGAGTAGTAGATCACCACAGCGTCGCCGGGAGAGGTGATCTCGATCAACTTAGTCCAGGCCTCTATGATGCCAGCACGGGTTGCATTATCGTTGTAGCAGGGGATTATCTCGAAGTCTCGTTTTGTGAGAAGACCTTCCATGGTCTTGACGTCGTTCAGGGTTCCATTTAGGCCGCCATAGGTACTGGCGATTAAGAGGGCTCGTTTGTTAGACAACATTTCGGATATGTCACTTCTAAACTAAACAGGCTTCGGCTTTAATTTCATACAGCAGTGTAAAAACGAGGAGGGTTGCTGCAGGTCTAGGTGGCTCACGTCCTGGGTCCATCTGCGTTATCTTCTTAAATAGGATACTGTCAAATTTTGTAGTCGTGGAATCGCCAGCAACGTCATATTCTATTGAAACGAGAGACTTGGCCCAAACAGGTCGGAATAATGACAGGGATCTAATAGGGGGAGATATGTATTAGGCATTTGTGCAGTGGCCCGAATAACTAGTCGCAGCTGCATGCAGCCGTACATATCGGTCCGAAGGTGGGATGCGAGTTACAACCTCGCGGGGCTGCCGTAACAACTCCTCAGGAAATGGATAAAAATGTGGACAATGGAAATTGTAAGCCTCGTAAATCAGTAACGAGCAGTCCGTTACTTTCCGCAAAAGTTGCATGGGAGTTACTTGCTACCCAGTGTTTTGAGAGAAGTAGGGCTGTATACAACGACATCAAGAAACCCGTTTTTAGGCGGGAGCATAGGATATGGCAGCGATCGACAAAGCAGGGCAACCACTGAATTTGCCACAACACCATCTACCATTCCCATGTCTTTTCAAGTTATCGCAGGCGTGAACTAGTCTCTGGGCAGCCACTTGGCCTCTGGATTCCACGACATCCATGAAAGATATCATAGGCAATCTGCCAGTCAGGATATGAAGCACTCGTCGTAATATCATTATTCCTATGATTCCATTCAAAAGGCTGAAAACGTGGACATGGTGGGGACTTCCTAAATTGGGCAGTACTACATACACTATCACCAATATTGATCGTTTGATGATTGAGAAACGTAGCATACCTCCTGCAAGGATCCCCTGTTATAATGTGACTCCTATTGAAGTTATCACGGAGCTTCATATTATCCTGAGTTTGAGCAGGGATATCCGAATGAATTTTACAAGGCTTAGAAAAACTCATGCGCATATTAGACATAGCCTGTTTAAAACAGTTCGTGCCACGCAATATGGCTTGTTGGCAAGAGCGATAATTGCATTTCAGCCCATGGAATGGATCGGAAGTATTCGCGACGTACTGATACCCAGTCGGACGAAAGGGTAAGACGTACATCCTTATCGCCTTTTCAAAGCAGCGAGCACGATATTGTTCTTAACTTACTGACATGTGCCGGACTATTGGCAATGACCCCAACCTGTGAGGAGTCAGGGAACTGTTATATATGTCCGCTAGCGGTCGGTGACTGATTAATTCGATAATTTGCTAGCTGATTGTAAGCGACTGTAGAAGATCACTTGTAGGGGATAACACCACTCGTCATGTATCTCTCTAGCTATTTGATCGGATAGATCACCAACTTGCCAAAGCTACGTGTCCAACTACTGTAATCAATGTAAATACAAGTCTACATCCAATGGTTGCCCAGCGCTACAGGCAGTAGATCTCAACTATGACAAGAATGCATGTACGTTACTAGACGTAACAAGGACTAAGACGATGAAAACAACTAATTGGCGACACAACAACTAAAGGCCGAGACCCTTCAAGTGAAACAAGGCCTCACGCTTCATAACCGTAATGGAGAGCCACAATGTAGGTAGAGCCGCCGATGATATTGCGAACATGTCTACGTTTACTCTATGATTTTTAACTTTATTCAACCTCAAGGAGGGTAATAATAGTAACCGATTCCACTGTTCGGGTTTGCAGAAGGTGAGGCTTCTTTGGGCTTCTCCTGGGGCGATCGCATCATATTTCCCGGCCGCAGTACGTAAGTCCTCGTCGCCCTCAACTAGGAGACTAGAAACAAGGACAACGAAAGCAAGGAGAAAGGCGAGGAAATAGAGGAGCTTCATCTTATATAAATGTATGTTTGTGACGTTGGAACTCGATGAGGAGACTCTCGAGTTTGAGTTATGGGGATCTTGAAGAGTTGGAAATTTACTTGGATTAAAAGACAAAGCCAAGGAGCAAATATTTATAGTGTCATCCAGTACCAAGGCGAATTCCTATCTAGCGTGATGTCTTTCTCTCATTCGAGAATTGATAGTCAAGACGAAGCCCATTCCGGGGATGAGGTATTTTTTTTTTTTTCAGTAAAACCAAAGGTAGTATGATATGCACTAACTAGTCAAGCTATTTAGCGGCACTGCCGCACTGCAATGCATGATGCGATACATCGAGGTGGTAAGGGATTTAGAAGGAAAATGATCTTATTTATGAAGAAGAGGTGCTGGTGAAAGAAAGTAAGAAAGATGAAGCATAGGAATGAGGGGTGCCAATTAAGCATTTTGATATCACGATACTTCATATCACTCACTTTCACATGGTGTAGGTTTGGGCTTAGTTCGGGACTTCAGTTGCATGATTTAGCATGAATAACATGTGCCTTGCATATCACCTTTCGAGAAATACTTACTGCTGAGGGGCTATCCATATATGCAAGAATTGCTGGGCAATATTGTGATATTGTCAATTGTAGTGAAGTGCTGAAGCCAGGAACACTAGATTAGATGCCCTAGTTAAGTAAAGGTTCTGTTTTGCTATTTCGTCTGAAGGCAGAAATTTAGTTTTGAGACGCTAACAGTGAAGATCATTGGCCTGTAAAGCAAAAGGAAGAATCCTTCTGTTATATCTACTGATTCTGTCTTTCGGCACTAAGGATCGTGAAATTGAGGCGTTGATACTCGGCACTTGGCTTATTCAGAACCAGTTAAAACAACCAAACTAGGAAGAAGCGACTAAGGAATAAGCAACCAGATGAAGATTTATACATAAACGACTGTATACTCCAATGTTGAGCACTAATATGTAATATTGATTCGCATGACGCCTAGACAAATTGGTAATAACGCTAAGAGAGAAATATGAACCACCGACGCCTGGCTGTGCAGATTGACAACAAAGACACCACGCCTCCCTGAGCAAAAGAAAAGAATAAGAAGAGAAAACCACGAATGGACCGCATATCCTTCATGCCGAAGGTGTTGTATATCGTAGGCCTTGAAAGAGTGTTGCCTGACACTTGAAACTCCTTCATGAATGGAATTGTCAGAGCTTCAATGTGTCCAAATAACACCTTAGCCTCCTGGGCCACCATTAAGCGTTCCTGTCTATGCAAAATAACAGGAAATTAAGAGAGGAGGGTGGCACCGCCAGACTCGATAGCATCAATTTCCGCTTCTGTGTATGGAAGGTGGTGGGTCTCTGAGGAGAAATCCACGCGGTCGATGTATTCTCGGCTGGGGTTGATGGACTTCTGAGAGGTACCAGAGCCCGAATTCACGAAGCGGCGCATAAGGGACGCCTGGTGAAGCGGGCCATGCTGATAGGCCCTAGTGCGGTAGGCGGCGAAAGAGTCATAAGAGCTGCCTGCGGAAGACATAGAGATGAATCGAGACTGGTGGCCAACCGAGCCTGAGCAGAATTTTCCAATTAGCGCAGCCCAACATTATGTCAGTGGGGAGTCCATACGGGTGAGAAAATGCTGACCAAGAGCCCGGATACGAGAAGCCCGAGCAGCGTTTTGGAGAGTAATGGTAGGGTGCATTTTGTAAGATCCGAAGAGAAACCAGGCCAATCGAATTAGAATAGGTGGATGCTGATGGAGGGGAGGCAATAGGGGTTGTTCGGAAGATTCTCGGTAGCTGTCCGCTAGAGCAAAAGAGGCAAATTTGTAATTCGATGGGTGACAAGTTGGAGAGATAGCTGTACTGCGTAGTAGGGAGTGAAACAGAGCGTAGTAGGGAGTGAAACAGAACACAGAAGTTATAGGAATCGAAAAGTTAAGTAGATGATGTAGCTATCAACCCCCCCTCAAGATATCATTTATATGTACCTTCCCGACTACGAAGCCAACAGCATGAATGCCTAACAATCTCCCTGATGTGATCCATTCAGTCTCGCATTCTTCGGGTTCGGCAGAGGTTCCCGACGTAGGATGAGACGCTCACACGAAGGATCCATCGGGAACAACGGGATTCCTTCCTTCCAGGTGGAAGTTGACCAGCCAAGGTCTTACATTCTACGCTCTGCCGGAAGACAGGACCGACGGCTGATGCCACAGCCCAGAAATAAGGATCGGTTCAACCATGTGATGCTCTGTTTTGTTCCAAAGTCCAAGGTTTGCCCGTCCGGTTAAGGATCCTGAGCTATATTCTTCGATTCTGTATCGAGACACTGTAATTTCATCCTCACAAGTGAACTTACAGTAGCCGAGTCACCTAGCAATAACACACGGTATCTACAAGCAGTACCTTCCCCTTCGCAAAGATACATATTAGGTACGAATATTGGAATATAGACGGTGTAAGGGTTGACAGAAAGTGCATAAACAGCCACATGATCAGAATATAGCCACGTAAGAAGACATTGCAGCGTTTGAGAACCCTCCGGTATTACTTCCCGACATCAGAGATTGAATGATCCGGTATTTATTCAGAGTTTTATTCTGAATATGCATTCATAATGATGGTTCTAGCAAAACCACCGACTTAAGGACTGCTGGGATTACGACGACGGCGAGAAACCGTCTGATGTAGAATGAAGGATAGTTGCTGATGATACGGAGTTCTACAATATTATGAACAGGTGATTTACGCCTTATTAGTGCCTTGTGCGGATCAACTACGGCGAGTAGCCTTTTCTGGAGGTACGAGAAGGAAGAACGGTGACAATGCATTCTACAAACAGATATGTTCTTCGAAATGTGGACGACGACACATATGTGCTTGGAACAAGTGGTTGATTATCGTAGGAAACGCCATCTAGCAAATCTTCTCTGATAAACACATAGGACGTGCAGCTGACATTGTACCGGCCTATATTGGTAGAAAGCAGCCTTTACTCCCTTTAATGTTTTGGTATGTTCAACTACTTGAAAGGCAGTCGGATGGTAACCCCCAACCGAGATTCTACCTCGTGGTTGAGTTTGCCGCTTGCACTTGTGCAAGTTTATGAGGACTCGTTCTAGTATAGCGTCAGGCACGATATCATTAGACCGAAAGCCCTGATGCTTAATCCCCAGAGGCCGAATATTTCTAAATAATATCCGTTTAGATTCTATTTTTCGGCTTCAACTTCATATGACAGAATGTGCCCCTGGATATGCAAAGTGGGTCGACCCGCCCCTAGCTAGTGATGGTCACACGGGATGTGTTATTTCAGAATGCTTGGGTAGAGGCTTTTCTTGTTAGTAATTGGGTTTCAGTAGGGCTCGGTTTTGACTTTTGTCTGGAAAATCGGATGCAGGGTTCGGCGAGCTCCACACTGACCAGTAAGTGGACATGTTGTGAGGATAGCCCCATGGGGAAGAATTGCATTCAATGCCGGCCGGCCGCCGAAGTGCTACTTGCTTGAAAATCGGGAAGAGCACTATAGTCTGGAGTCCCCACGGGGCTTCACGCCCCAGTTTATCCTAACCGATGTCCTGACTCGCTCCCTGGGGGTGGGGCACCCATGATATACACTGAACCCGAGCCGAACGAGCTATTCAAAGGCCGAGCCGAGCTGATCTTATGAGTGCTAGGCTCTTTATTGGAGATGTTGGAGGTGGGGCGGTGGCTGTTTCGCTGCTTGGTTCCTCGGAAACAGAACCCGATCCTTGAAAGTCAGAGACGCTACTAACAGGAAACTGGCTGGTGTCGACAGGGCGAGGGTCCTTTGCACATCCGAGTTTCTGGAAAGCTTGGCTCTCGGGATCGCTAGGACTACCAAGTTTCGTGGTGGAAAAGTGTACCGTTTTGGGATAATCTGAATACCCTCATCCGATCTCCGAGCCGAGTGGCTCGTGACCTTTTCCATTCGAACCTGGGGCTGTGAACCAAGTCTTGCCATGCCAGAAGACATACATATAAGGGTGCAATTCATCCAGCACATTCAGTTCAACAAAACAACATCCTTCAATACTATAACCTCCTATCAAAAGCAAAGCACGCCTTTCAAACAAACTTCACTTCCTTCCAATAAAACAATGGCACCTGCAGCACTCCTCGCCCCAGAGCCGCCCGTCGTCATCGGGCCGGCCACCAAGAAGGCCACACGGCCTTCCAGCAAGCTTCCCCAGTCCCTTATCGACGGAGCTCGCATCGCTAAGAAGGATACCTTCGACGCAGCCAAGCATCTCAACTTCCAGCCCCCGAAGCGCATCTACACCATGGAGGAGATCGGCCTGGAGGGGCAGGGCATCTCCCCTCACGCCGGCTCGGAGCCCTTCAACCTCTTTAACGAGGAGGCCATCAAGCAGATGAGGGCAGAAATCTTCAGTGATGAAGTCCTGGCTGACTGCCAGTATTCTTCCACTTTCAACAAGCACATGGTCCGCGGCATGGGCCCAGCGTACGTTCTACTGAAGCTTAGAGATGCTAGCGGCTTTGACTAACTTTACTAGACGCGCTCCCTTCACCTACGCTGCATGGAACGACCCTGAAGTTCTCCGCCGCATCTCCGAGGTGGCCGGCATTGACCTCATCCCTTCCGTCGACTTTGAAATCGCCAACATTAACATCTCCGTCAACAGCAACCCCGACCAACCTGTGCCGGAACAGCAGGTCCCGTCCAACGATGAGCTGCCCGCCGTTGCTTGGCACTATGACAGCTTCCCCTTTGTCTGTGTGACTATGCTCTCTGACTGCACTGGCATGGTTGGTGGTGAAACAGCTTTGCGCACACCTTCCGGTGACATTATGAAAGTCCGGGGCCCAGCTATGGTATGTGATAGGACTTTACCGGACATATTTCTCGGATGCGGACTAACCCAGTTTGTAGGGAACTGCCGTTGTTCTGCAGGGACGGTACATCGAGCATCAGGCACTGAAGGCCCTCGGCGGTCGTGAGCGGATTAGCATGGTCACTTGCTTCCGTCCCAAGGACCCCATGGTCCGTGATGAGACTGTCCTGGTCGGTGTCCGTGGTATCAGCAACATTTCCGAGCTCTACACCCAATACACCGAGTACCGTTTGGAGCTTTTGGAGGAGCGTCTCCGCCTCAAGCAGAAGGAGGAGCGCCGCCGTGTCGTGGCCAACCGACCATTTGACATTGCTGATATCCGGCAGTTCTTGAAGGAACAGAAGGCCTTCCTGGAGTCGATGCTGGAGGAGATCATTGAAATCGACTAAATGTCTAAACTACTGAGATGTATATGATGATTTGTGGGCATTTGGTTTTTTTGATCATGTTTTTGCAAGTTGAATGTTAGCGGCATTGTACTTTTGCGATTCTTTTCTTTATTCAGTGTATGCAGTCTTAAGAGGTTTGATAAAATTCAATTATAGAGTTAAACTATGAACATCTCTTCCCACATTAGCACACTATTTGAGCTTAGTTCCCTTGATTCCTCGCTCTGTGCAATTGGCTAGGATGGCTTACAGTCTTGTCTAGAGCAAATCAGCTCCGGATCTGTACTGAATATGGTGTTCTTATTCCTGCCTCTTTGACCTACTGCACACATATATATAACCTATGATATTTAACTACTTATTGTATCCGTTTGGCGTCTCATATACAGATTGACTATGCCACTATTTGTTTATTTCCTTAATTTTCTGTTTCCCTGGGCCTCGCGAAGGCCTTCGTGGATTTCCGAGAAACGTTTCATAAACCTACCTATATCAAGCCACTCATCCCCAGACCTTTCTACCGATAGAGTCTAGATAGTTGAAGCAGTTGAAGTTCTGTGCTTCTTGCTTAGTTGTAGTTTCTACACATATTAAGTGTATTGGTTTCAGCTAGACATAAAGTTTATTAGGATCCCATTTTACTTTGTTTTGTTATCTCATTTCCAAAGCATATCTTACATTAAAGATAAGAATATATATTTCCAGACCAGAAATAAACAACCAACCTCCTGTTCACATAAATGTACACACACACACACACACACACACACACACACACACACACACACACACACACACACACACACACACACACACACACACAC